>NC_133336.1:75238528-75355278 GCF_042186555.1 Aquarana catesbeiana
AGGTCTGATGGGGCAGGAATTGGGACTGATCTGACGGTGAAGGGACAGGAATTGGGATTGATGGGCACAGTGGCTGCGTTTGATGGCACAGTGGCTGCGTTTGATGGTACAGAGGTGGAAATTGATGGGCAGCAGTGGCGGCAATTGATGGGCACAGTGGCGGCAATTGATGGGCACAGTGAGGCTGCAATTGATGGTTTTTTTTTTCAGAATTTTTCAGTTTTGTTTGCGCCCCCCCCCCCCCCCAAAAAAAAATTTGAGCACCAGCCACCACTGCACTCCATTCACCCTTATGGGGCAGCGGATGTCAGCAGTGACATGTCCGCTAACACCCGCTGATATCCGATTTCTGTCCACCAAATCTAGGAGAATGGTAACCCTGTTTTCCATCCGTCTTCCGGAATGGATGAAAACGGATAGGCAGTCTGTTTACATGCGATCTCCCTATAGAGGAGAACGGGGACTCTGACAGGTCCATCTCTGCACCGTGAGCGGAGACGGACCTGTCATCCACATTCTCAACTCTGTGTGTATGGGACATACAGAGTATGTCTCCCGCTGCTGTGTCTGAGCCAATGAGGAGAGAGACTCAAGAGAGCCACCACTCCTCTTGCCCATCACTGGATCAGGCTCAGGAAAGTATTAGGGGGCTGCACTCTGAAGGTTTTTTTTAATCTTCAGCCTTTCCAACCACTTGAAGGATGATAACAGATCACATTCCTAAGCGCATATAGACCTTTTTCTAATCAAAAGGTCCTTCATTTTTGGTAAGTCATTCTAGCCTAGGGGTGGAATGAGCACCTGGCACTTTATCATGTGGAGCACATAAATATTGGTGAGGAGGAGTGCAATTAGTAGTTCATTGCCTGAAGAACTGTCTTTTGAAGATAATCAGTTTGCACTAAATCTTTGGCACTTTTTGGTACATTTGCACATTATTTATCATCTGGAGGATATTGAAGAACAAAAGACACAGATACTGTTAATTTTTTGCATGTTTGCACTTTATTTATAGGACATTAAGCACTTGTTTTTTGCACGTTGTATTTTATTTGAAGGAAAATTACTGTATTTTATCGCCGTATAACACACACCGGCATATAACACGCACCCCAATTTAAGAGGGAAGTTTCAGGAAAAAAAAAACTTTTAAAAAAATAATTGAAACCACTTTGAAGCAAAATAATGGTCAGTGAGCATCAATGCAGCCTGATCTGTGCCCCATCTGCAGCCTGATCTGTGCCCCATCTGCAGCCTGATCTGTGCCCCATCTGCAGCCTGATCTGTGCCCCATCTGCAGCATTGCTCAGTGTCCATCTGCAGCCTTGCCGAAATATAAGCTGCCACCAAGGGGGAGGAGGGGGACGAGCGCTGCCGAAATAGAGCGGATCTCCTGTGTACTCGGCTCGGCGTCACGCCCAGTCCCAGCCACTTGGCCCGAATCCTATGATGGACATAACGCCGGTCCAATGCCAGGAGGTCAATGCCAGGGGGCAGGACTGAGCGTGACTGCGAGGCGAGCTGAGTACACAGGAGATCCGGCTCTATTTCGACAGCCTCGTCCCCTCTTTCCCCTCGGTGGCAGCCTATATCGATGTATAACATCGCACACACAATTTCCCCCCTATTTTAAGGGGAAAAAGTGCGTGTTATACACTGATAACTACGGTATTCAGTTTCTATTGATATTTGCCACATTGAATTGACAAAGATTATTTAAATTTTTTTCTTAAATTTTACCATTAGAAACAAGTCTATACTTACCTGCTCAGTACAACTGAATTGCACAGAGTGGCTGCAAACCTCTTCTCGGGTCCCCTGCCAGCGCTCCTGGCTCCTCCCCTCTGTCCAGTGCCCCCCATGTGAAGCTGCTTCCCCTGGGGTCACTAATGCATGTTCACTACCGAGCCCGCTACTGCATCCACTGACGCAGACAGCGGGACTCGGCCCAGCCCCAAGTCCCTGGCTTTGATTGACAGCAGCAGAAGCCAATGGCTCCCAGTGCCACGGCAAAAGCCAGTGAGACTCAGAAGTGAGGGGAGAGAAGATCTGCAGACGTGCACTGCGCTGGATCGAATGAGGAAAAGGGTGTGAGGGGAAAACTTCAGATTTTTTTGTTCAGTGTCCAGTGTTCTTTTGGTGGTATTTAATCACTGCTGGGTTTTTTATTTATTTATTTATTTTTTATAAAGACCGAAAATTTTAAAAACAAATAAAAGTTTTTCTTAGTTTTCTTTCTGTCAGTAAATTTTGTAAATAAGTAATTTTTCTCCTTCATTGATATGTGCTGATGAGGTGGCACTGATGGAGAGTGTGTTATTGTTTAGGGTGAAGAGGTGGTGAGGGGTGTTATTGTTTAGGGTGGTCCTCTCCCTCACAGGCTGGATGCCGAGTGAGGGAAAGATGGCCCCCTCTCGGCTCCACACCATTGGATAGTGGAAACGACGTCAAACATTACTTCCGCCCAATGATCTTAAGGGGGAATTTTTTTTTTTCATTGCATTTTAGTGTAAATGTCAAATCTGAGGTCTTTTTGACCCCAGATCTCACATTAAAGAGGTCCTGTCATGCTTTTTTTTTCTATTACAAGGGATGTTTACATCCCTTGTAATAGGAATAAAAGTGACCCAATATTATTATTTTTTTTAAAGGACGGTGTAAAAAAAAAATAAAATAAAAAGTAAAATAAAGAAACATTTTTAAAGCGCCTGCATATGAAAACGGTGTTTAAACCCCACGTGAGGTATCGCCGAGATCGTTAGAGCGAGAGAAACAATTCCAGCAGAAGACCTCTTCTAACTCAAAACTGCTAACCTGTAGAAATTTTTAAACGTTGCCTATGGAGATTTTTTAAGTGTCAAAGTTTGTCTCCATTCCACGAGCGGGAGCAATATTGAAGTGTCACATGTTGGGTATCAATTTACTCAGCATAATATTATCTTTCAGAATATAAAAAAAAAAAAAAATTGGGCTAACTTTACCAATTTCTTATTTGTTAATTCATAAAACGTGTATTTTTCCCCCAAAAGATTTGCTTGTAAGACCCCTGCACAAATACGGTGTGACAAAGTATTGCAACGACCACCACTTTGTTCTCCAGGGTGTCTGAAAAAAAAATTATATACAGGCAGTATAAATCTACCCCCAGGAAAGGAAATTCACTCCTGTAACAGTTAAGGCCCATACACACGATAGGACTTTTTGACAACAAACGTGCAAATTAGCTGTTTTAAGGCAATATCCTACCGTGTGTACGCTCCATCGGACAAACTTTTTCGGTTTTCATCGGACAAATGTTGCCTGTGCAAACAGACAAACTTTCCGGCAACAAAAGTCCTATGGTGCAAAATCCTATCATGTGTACACAAGTCCATAGGACTTTAGTCCAAAGTACAAACACACATGCTCAGAACCAATGCAAAAGATCGGACAATACAGAAGTTGACCAAAGGGTGGCGGTAAAGAGCTGAAAAACCATGTGATTTGATGAAAGTTGGCTGAAAAAGTCCTGCCATGTGTATGCTTAATTAGTTTACAGCCAACGCCCTTTGTACAAAAATCCACGGGAAAGTTTGTACAAAGTCCTATCATGTGTATAAGGCTTAATTATGAAAAGAAAAAAAAAAAAAAAGTACCTCCACTGATGCTTTATCACCATGACTTGTTTCCACAACAACACAAAATTTTCAAAGTCCAATTGTCATTGGGACAGAAAGTGAGGTGAAATCTTCTGAACAGGAGCACAGACAGCAAAAAACAAATGTTACAGGGGTGTTAACCCTTCTCTATGCTATCCAAAAAGCTTAAAAATTGTTTTTTTGGCTGGAGCTAAACTTAAAAAAACAGATTTTAACTTGTAAACACCAAATCTGAAACATGGGCCCGATCCTTAAGTAGTTAAATAAGGGATTGGAGAGAAGAAGAGCTGATGTTAGAGATCACATTCAGACAACACCCATGCGGTCTTCTTGTTCTCTGTCAGACACTGATTACATGACACACTCCCTGGAATTCAGAAGTCTGGAACAGACAGATTTTGCAAAACTGTCACTTGTGTGTTCTAAAAGTGGTGCAAAATTCTTCTACCCGCCTAGAACTTGTACTGCGCAAATTTTACAATGCACCAGACACTTTAGCAAAATCTGTCTGAGCCAGTTTCTCTCTGTATGCCAGAAGAGTTAGTGTAAATTCGCTCCACTTTCATACGATACAAACTGTCTGTATTTTAATTTGGCGCATTCCTTGTGTCACAATGTAAACGTGAAGCATTTCACAAGGACCTGAATTTGCTGCACGAGTCACTGTCAGAACCAAAAGGGTCACAAATGCTTCATCAATCTATCACCAAAGTGGTAAAGCAGTTTTATTAAATTCTTTCCACTATCTTTATATATTCTACAGTCACGGATGGGAGATAGGACTGAAGGGGTCAGTTCTTGTGATAAAATAGGGGGCTAGGTCTACGAGAGGCAGGATCATGCTCCCATACCTGATAAATAACTAAATTGCATGAGCGGGACAGCTTTGGCTAGAAGTGGGGCCGCACACTTGCAACTGATAAACAAACAGGACTGAGGGGGCACGTTTGGCTCTGACAAGTGGGGCTGCATGCTGGCATCTGATTTGCTGAGCAGCACGGCATTGATACTTCGCAGTAGGAGGGCAGTATAAATCTGCATGTCACACTGAGGGAGCCTCGGTCGGCACTTGGCTAACCAGAGCAGTGTCACACTTTGGGTGAGCTACGTGTGGAAAATCTGAGATGAAGATCTGCACCTCTTCTCTGTGTACAACTTCAAACCATTAATACTCAAAGACGTTCAGGAGGTGAGGCCAACACATTCCAGGGACCCAGTAAACCTTCCTTCAGAGCCTGGAGGGGAAGGTGGGATGTTCCCTCAGAAAAGCTGGATGAATCTGCTCAGCTCAAGCAAGGAAAAAGGCGATCCTCTACGAATGGTAGGACTTTTCCAGATCTACTTTTTATGGGAGTGTTTGCATTTGTTGTATGGATGTTGTGTTCTTATTCTATATGTATGGACTCTGCATAGTCAGTTATGTTTGCCAACAGCTACACTAGCTTTCACGTTATGCTTGATTACTAGACACATACATTATTGGAAAGGATAAGTACCGACACATAATCTAGGGAGTAAATTCACTTCTTCCCAGGTAATCAATCGATCACGGCATCCTCTGAAGTCCTCTTTAGCCAATCTTGCTCTTTATTACTCTCAGTGGCAAGTTGGGTCATTCCTGACCCGCAGTCCACCTCTTTGCTGTGAGAATGACCCAGCCTGCAGCTCACTTGAGCAAAAAAAAAAAAAAGAAAAGGAGAATGAGTGTGGCTAGAGATGGGTTCAAAGGATGCCCAAGCTTATCTCTATCCAGCACTATGAGGGAGCGTGTAAGCGAATGTAGCGTTCACTGAAGTAATGTATCATGGGCTAAAGAGAGCTGGCTCAGGCTTAATAACCTCTTTAAAGTGATATTAAATTCTGGTGTAAAAAAAAAACACCCACCAACTTACATTAGCATTCGCTGTAGCAACATTTTGTTTAGGCAGGCCAATGGCATTAATGGCAGCGCTAGTCACACCCAAAGGAAGAAGGGTGCGATGCACAAGCAGCTAGAGGTGCAAGGAGTTGTGGTCCCAGCACAGGTGCAAACTGTGATGATGCCATTGAGCTGTTACCGGCCATACAATAGGAAAGGTAGGAAGAAAGCGATCAAAATGGTCAGGTGACTGAACGTTTAAAATAAAAAGGTTTTTAAAAAATATTTAAAAGTTAAAATTTAATGTACAGTGACTTGAGAAGGCGGTGGGACCTTGGCTTAATTTCGGTTTGATGACTTTTCTTATGCTTTAATGACCCCCTTCCTTCTCCCCAGCTATCTATACTCACCTTCCTTTCTCTACCACATTGCTCTGTTCTGTTGATGTGCAAATATTTGTCTTCGACACACGTTGCAGTGCGCTTTAAGGCCTGGTTTACACCTATGCATTTTTTAGTGCGTTTTCAGTTTTACAGAAACACACTACAGTCCATTTAACATGGTTTCCTATGGGGTCACGTTCACATTTCTACATTTTATGGAAAAGGCCAGGGACTTTTCTGGTTCCATAGACTTCAATGGACTAAAAACGTATATTGAAAATGCAAAATGCACCTGGAATATGCAAACTGCAACCTGCATAGGTGTGAACCAGGCCTTATAGCACATGACATGGTTTTCAAATGCCAAGCTCAAAGTAACACAAACCTAATCATGTAGAAAGAACGCTGCCACCATGATCTGCAAGGAGCTGGTGTGCGTTCTACTGGACCAGAAAGTGGAAGTTCTTTGTACATGATTAAAGAGGAGTTCCCATTTAAAAAAAAAAAATATTAAAAGTCAGCAGCTACAAATACTGCAGCTGCTGACTTTTAATTGGACACTTACCTGTCCCAGGGTCCAGCAATGCGGGGGATTGAAGCCCCGCTCATCTCCCCCTCCGTTCGGCGGCGCCGGCATTGCAACTGTGGGCGCCGGGCTGTGGCTTCACAGCCGGGCACCCACTGCGCATTTGCGAGTGGCGCCGCAATTGGCCGCTCAGTCATCTGGGACCTGTAATGGGTCCCAGATGATTGACAAGAGGGAGGTAGCAGAGCTGAGCCCTTCCTGTGCCGAGGGGAAGTGATGTCACCAGCCCAGACACTGAAAGAGGCAGACTGCGAGGGACCCCCTAGCAACAGGCATTTAGAGGTGAGTAAAAAAAAAAAAAAAATTCCAAATGTTTTTTTTTAATTTTTTTTAAAGGCACATTCATGTTTTTTTTTTTTTTTGGGTGGAACACCACTTTAAGTTAATGTTAGTTGTGCTGGTTTTGTGGAGGCATTTGAACATTTGAGTACGCATTATTGCAGATGTTTTTTTATAATTATAATGTTAAATCTTTGTGGTTTCATGCAATGAGCCCTCTTATTTTATTCTGCATATCCTTATTCCTGTTGATAGTGAGCAGAGGTGGAGAACTGAAGGGGGTTATAAAAGTTCAGCTTTGTTATTTAAAAAAAAAAAAAAAGTCATACTTACCTACTCTGTGCAATGGCTTTGCACAGAGCAGCCCCGATCCTCCCCTTCTCGGGTCCCCTGGTGGTGATTCTGGCCCCTCTGAGGGCAGTCATGAATGCTCGTTCCCGAGCTACCTGTGTGTGTCTATGGAACACACAGAGTGTAGCTCAGCCCCACCCGCCCACAAGCTGTGATTGATAGCTAATGGCTCCCACTGCTGTGTCTCAGCCAATGAGGAGACAGACTCAGGAGAACCTCCTCCTCCTTTCGGGTCCCCCACCGACACTGCTGGCCCCTCCCCTTTGTCCAGTGCTGTTTCCAACGAGGGGCACTTGTGCGTGCTCGCATCCGAGCCCTGCCGCTGCATCCATTGACACAGACAACAGGACTCAGCCCCGCTCCCCACTCTCTCGTCGCTGACTTTGATTGACAGCACTGGGAGCCAGTGGCTCCCGGGTGCCCCAGGAAAGCCAGTGAGACTCAAGGTCTTAGTAGGAGTGGCTGGTCCATTAGGGGTGCTACCCCCCTGCACAAGCCACATGATTAGAGCCTGAGACTCTAATTGGCTTGAAAAAGGTTGGGTTCGAGGCGCAGAGCATTGCGCCCCGAACCCACCCACTTGTGACAATAGCGAATTAATATTCGCTATTGCCTTCCGGCTTCTCCTCCTGGCCAACCAGGACAGGAGGTTGATCTGGTTGGCCAGGAGAAGCCGAGGAGGGGTGAGTGCGGGGTAAGACCATCACCGTGGAGGGGTGAGTGCGGGAGGGGGAGCGTCACCGTGGAGAGGCTGAGTGCGTTTACCAAGCCCCAACTTCACCCCCACCCTCCCCCTGAGCTCTCAGCATGACAGATTGCTGGAGTTCAGTGCGGCCAGTAGCTGCAAGCAGCGGGAGGGATGCTCTCACCAGGAATGGATCGGGGGTGAAGGGGCAGTACGGGGGGTGATCTGACTGGCGGGGGGGGAGTCTGGATCCCCTCAAGCCCCATGCAGCACCTGAAGCTGGCAAGAGCGTCAGAGGAGGGATGCCGGCGTATTATGGTTGCTGCAGGGGATCAGGTTTGCGGGCGTTGGAGCAGGTGTGGAGGGGGGGGGGCAATCAGCGCTGGGGGTGAAGGGGATAGGAAACGAGAGTGGGGGAGCAGTTTTAGGTGAAAGTTAGCGAGGGGGGGGGGGAGGGGAGGTGGAGAGGCTGGGAACAGGGAAGCGGCGGCATGGGTGGGGTGGTGGTCACATGAGGTTAATAACTCTGATCAGCGGATTGTAATCCGCGAATCCAAGTTATAGAATTGTTCAGCAGAGTCTGCTGAACAATTCTGATATAAGTTTGAGATAATTGAAGTGACCATGAGCTTATAGGAGAGGGAGAAAAGAGGTCCGTACCTGCAGGAACTTCTGTAGGTCTGTACAGCGTCTGGACCTGGCAGTAAAAGGGTTAATGGACTCGGCAGCTGACATCGCGATTGATTTTGGAGCTACCATGGGGGGCTGGTATGGTTCGGGGGGGGGGTGTTCGCTCGTTTCCCTCTTTCTTGGCCTGCCAGGCTGCATGCTCAGATTAGGGATCTGGCATGGATTTTGGGGGGGGGGGGACCCATGCCATTTTTTTTTCTCAGTTGGATCAAAATTATCCCATTCATTAAAGTCACATGGAAGTCGGATCGATGTTGGACCGAAGTTGCAGGGCAAAGTCTGAGACAGTCCTACGACTTTCATATCGCACCAGTGTGAACTCGGGTGTAAAGGTTCACAAATCAAAATTACTAACACACCATCTTTTATTATTTGCTAATTTGCCACCACCTTAGTATTACTAGAATTCCCGGTTCACACTGTTACAATTCCTGTGCAAGTCCTGTTCCTGATTCCTATGCAGGTTCACGCATCATACACTGGTTTACATTGACATCTGTGAACCGCTACGAGTGTCAATGTAAAGTTAACCACTTAAAGACCGAGCCTCTTTCTGAGATTTGTTGTTTACAAGTTAAAAACAGTTTTTTGTGCTAGAAAATTACTTAGAAACCCCAAACACTATACATTTTTTTTTTCTAACACCCTAAAGAAGAAAATGACGATCGTTGCAATACTTTTTGTCACGCCATATTTGCGCAGCAGTCTTACAAGCTCACTTTTAGCCCAATTTTTTTTTATATTGTGAAAGATAATGTTACGCCGAGTACATTGATACCCAACATGTCACGCTTCAAAATTGCGCCCGCTCGTGGAATGGCGACAAACTTTTACCCTTAAAAATCTCCATAGGCGACGTTTAAAAAAAATTCTACAGGTTGCATGTTTTAAGTTACAGAGGAGGTCTAGAATTATTGCTCTCGCTCTACCGATCGCTGCGGTATCTCACATGTGTGGTTTGAACACCGGTTTCATATGCGGGTGCTACTCGCATATGCGTTCGCTTCTGCATGCGAGCTCGTCGGGACAGAGAGCGTTTAAAAATTGTTTTTTTTCCTTATTTATTTTACCTTTTTTTTTAACACTGTTTTTAAAATAAAAATAAACAAAGTGTAACTTTTATTCCTATTGCAAGGAATGTAAACATCCCTTGTAATAGAAAAATAGCATGACAGAACCTCTTAAGTATGAGATCTGGGGTCAAAAAGACCTCAGATCTCATAGTTACATTAAAATGCAATAAAAAAAAAAAATTTGTCATTTAAACAAAAAAAAAAGAAAAGGCCCCTTAAGGGCTAGGGGCGGAAGTGACGTTTTGACATCGCTTCCGCCCTGCAGTGATATGGAGATGGGTGGGTGCCATCTTCCCCTCACTCGTCTCCATACCCAGGCAGGGGGCAGACGCAATCGCCATCCGCCACTGCCAACAGTTCCGGATCGCGGCGGAGGGCACCGGATCCTGCCGATAAAAGTGACCTCGCAGCGAATCCGCCGCAGGGATCACTTTTATCTTGTAGCGGACTGCCCGCTGAAGAAGAGGATACCGGGGTTATGGCAGCTAGCTGCTGCCATAACAACGATATTCTCCCTCAAAGTGAGGACGTAAAACTGCGGTGGCGGTCCAGAAGTGGTTAATGACACCCCCAAATGGGCCTGCAGTTCGCAGTACGAACTGTGATATAGTACAAGAATCGGATCGCATGGGTGTGTCCAGTGTGGACAAAAAAAAAAAAAAGGGTCCTGCACCATTTTGAATGTGCGAATGCGATGCGATTATAGCCATAAAATTTGTATGGCTGAATTTGCATCGCACAGACATTGCATGTGATGTCTGCCATCGCACTAGTGTGAACCCGGCCTAAAAGTTCAAAACTCCTTTTCACGTTTATGTTATTTATGCTTAGAACAGTTTAAAGCTGCAAGAAAGCGATATTTTTTACAACTGATTAACAAAATATAAATATGAACAAGCCATGGAACTGCCCAACAGGCTGCTTATGTGTACAGAAAATAAGCCTGACAGGTAGATGTCCCACTGAGAATGATGGCTTTTAGGACACTTGCTTGTCCTTGAGGGCTGGTTCACACAACAAAAACACACTCCGGATGCATTTTTGCTTGTCCCCTTTCACACTGGGGCGCTTTGCAGGCACTACAGCGCTAAAAATAGCGCCTGCAAAGCACCCTAAAAGAGCCGCTCCATTCACTCCAATATGAAAGCCCCGAGGGCTTTCACACTGGAGCGGTGCGCTGGCAGGACAGTAAAAAAAGTCCTGCTAGCAGCATCTTTGGAGCGGTGTGTATACAGCTCCTGCCCATTGAAATCAATGGGACAGCGCAGCTATACTGCTGGCAAAGCGCTGCTGCAGCAGTGGTTTGCGGGTGGTTTTAACACTTTTTCGTCCGCTATCAGGGGTTAAAAGCGCTCCACCAGTGGCTGAATACCTCCGCAAATACCGCCGCTAAAATAGCAGTGCTTTACCGCCGATGCCGCCCCCTGCCCCAGTGTGAAAGGGGCCTTATACTTACCAGTAAATTTTTCCACTCTTGTTTTTTCGAAGGTTCACTAGTTTATTTTCTGCTGTAATGTGCTCCTGTGAGTTTTTGATGCATTCTGGTGCATTTTTGAGGAGTTTTGCCACATTCCAGTTCAGTGCAGAAAAAAAATGCAGCATGCTCTATTTTTTTTTTTTTTTTTTGACTGCACTTGTGTGAACTATGCCATTTGGAACCCATATAACCAACTGTCCATGCATTTTTGATGTAGAAAAAAAACTGGCCCACATATGTAGGATAAGCTGGAGAGGGAATGCTCACCTGATTGCACTGGAAAATCTGTGTGTGATTAGGCGCTCATCCAGCACTCATTTCCCTCTAGGGAAGCCATATACAGCTCAAACTACACCTAAGTTTCTAGATGCTCAACTCAGGTATGCTGCCCGAAGGATTGTACAGTGTAGGGTCACTCTAAAGCCTCGTACACATGATCGGATTTTCCGCAGACAAATCATCAGACCTTTGTCCGAAGGGCATTGGCCAGGAACTTGTCTTGCATATAAACGGCACACAATTGTTGGCCAACAAACACGAACGCAGTGAAGTACTACGTGGTTTTTCATCTCTTCAGCACCACCCTTTGGACACCTTCTGCTAATGTTGTGTTTGGTGAGCATTGATTCCGAGAAAGGGTTAGATGTGGGTGCGGTGCTGTTCTGGTAGTGTCGCAATATGTTGTAACAATGTAACTACATGGTGTTGCAACCTCTGGTGAGAATAACTAATTTCTTAAAAGGTTTATCCCGTGTAAATGGTGTTACACTCAAAAATAGTGACAGTGTATAAAAGGGACAGGTTCTACAAAGAGTGATTTGTCTTATACAATACACGTCTACCACGTAATATTAAATATTAAAAAAGCGTGTAATCATAGCAAATATGTCCATTAAATCATTAAATCATATTATGCATACTAAAGTGCTTAAGACAAAAGTGCTGGAGTGAAATAATGAAGGGGAGGGGAAGGGGGGGGGAATATATATTATTAAAAGTGACTTGTGCTCAAAATATCAAGTGTTGGTTAGAGAAACAATATTGTTTTAAATAGTCTATTAAGAATTGTTCTTCTTGATAAAACAATATTGTTCAAAACAATCTTATTCCAGTGCTTCTTTAGTGACAATGCTGCATATTCGTGCTCTTATTATGCAAACACACACCGAATACCATCACCCCTACAGGGGTATTGCGCGGTCACAGTTTTTGGCACTGTGTAGCAGTTCCATGTTTTTTTATTATCGTTTCAACATGAAAAAGAAGGGGTGCCCATAGTGTAAAAACGTTTAAAGACTTTATTTTAATTGTAAACAGAATGACGCGGGGGGCGTGTCCAAGATGGCGATGGGAGCAGACGTGTTTTAACTCCGCTCCGCCGTCCGGAACATTTATCGGGCAATATTGCGGTGCCGGACATCCACCCGCAGTGTGTACCACCTCAGCCTTCATCCCTGAGCCCCTCTGCCCATTCCGGGCTATAAACGAGGGGGAGCAGCGCGCCGACAGTCCCACAAACAGGCCGGGACGGCACACCACGCTGGAGGGAAGGCTGCAGCGCTCCCTCACACCATGGTGTCCCAGCAGGAGGAGGTGAGTCATGGGGCTGAAGCTCCACAGGCCCCTCCGGAGCACATCACACTCCTGGAAGCAATTAATGGCTGCAAGACAGCCCTAACTGAAAAAATGGACAGAGTATATATAGAGCTGGGCCTTATTAGGAAAGACATTGATACTTTTAGAGGCAGGGTGGCAGAGGTGGAACAGCGTGTGTCTGCAGCAGAGGATGTACAGAGAGAGCACACGGCTGACATTCACTCCTTAAAAGTTAGAGTTAAACACCTCGAGTCGTGTGCCAAGGACGCGGAGAATCGCAGCAGACGCAACAATCTGCGTGTCATAGGATTGCCTGAGGGAGCAGAGGGCAATAACACCACCCTGTTCACGGAGCAGTTGCTGAAGTCTCTCCTACCAAGTGCCTCCTTCTCTCCCCATTTTGTGGTGGAGCGGGCCCACAGGATCCCCACTGCCAGGGGTCCGCCAGGGGCCCTCCCCGCGTACTTTCATCTTCAAGCTGCTGAACTTTAGGGACCGAGACCTTGTCCTGAAAGAGGCCAGAGGAATTGGTGACTTGAAATATAAAAATGCTAAACTACTAATCTTTACGGACTATTCCATTGAGACACAGCGCCAAAGGAAATCATTCGATCAAGTGCGTTCCCGTCTTCGCGCCAAAAACCTGAAATACAGCATGCTGTTCCCTGCCAGACTCAGGGTTCAAGATGGAGAGCGTGTGAGATTCTTCACTTCCCCAGAAGAGGCATCCTTCTGGCTCGACACAATCAGAGCAGGATAAAGCAAGTATAGGTTTTTATAATTTGTGTTTTGCCTTTTTTTTTTTTGGCTATGCATGCGACTGTGGCTTTCTGGCTTTTTTTTTGTCAAGTGATTATGGTTTCCCGTATTGCCACTGAACCTTCAGAGGGTAAGATGAATCTTCTCCTCAGTGACTTTTTGGAAGTACCAGAGACCCATGATTTAATGATCCTCTACGGCTGGAGTCCTATTATTGCTTCCCCTGCAACTTTTCTTCCCTCTTGATTCACCTGCATTTTAAGGGATGAACCATGTCTAAGTCAGAGGGCCATGCATACGTTTCATAATTTGTGTTTTGCCTGTTTTTTGGCTATGCATGTGACTGTGGCTTTCTTGTCAAGTGACTATGGTTTCCTGTATTGCCACTGAACCTTCAGAGGGCAAGATGAATCTTCTCCTCAGTGACTTTCTGGAAGTACCAGGGACCCTTGACTCAGTGATCCTCTACGGCTGGAGACCTATTATTGCTTCCCCTGCAACTTTTCTTCCCTCTTGATTCACCTGCATTTTAAAGGGATGAACCATGTCTAAGTCAGAGGACCATGCATACCTCAGTTATGCTCAAATACCTTCCATAACTTTTGTACCCCAAGCTTGCTGGGAGACCGGCATCTAATTTATTATCCGGATGACCCTAACTGTTATGGGTCAGCAAGACTATGCACAGTAAGCCTCTTGCACACGGTACCTCCAATGTCTGGCGGTTTGCCAGGCGGTACTTGGGAAGGAATGCCACCCACTGTTCTGGGGGGGCTGGTGGGGAGGGGGGGTGGGGAATGTTTTGTTTTTGTTATTACTGTTTTTGTTCCTGTTTTATGGATTGTTATGTGTATATATACCTGACAGTCATATGGGCCTTCAATTTTACCGCCCCTTGAGGGCTACTCTCTTGACGCAAAGGGGATGTTTGTTTCTATTCCATCCGGGTTGGGTTTGTCCTTTGAATACTCTCCTAAAATTATCTACTGGAGGATTGCATGGCATCCCTAACGATTATTTTGTGGAACACTAGGGGCCTTAACTCCCCAGTGAAGCGGTCACTGGTGTTCCAATTCCTTAAAACATATAATCCGCACATATGTGTTCTTCAGGAGACCCACCTGGTTGGGGGGGGGGGGGGAGACTCTTGGCCTGAAAAAGCCATGGGTTGGACATCTATATCATTCAACCTACTCAAATTTTGCCGGGGGGTTAGCGTCTTAGTGTGCAAGTCTCTTCCTTTTAGACTGGTGCTTGACCTGGATGGAAGGTACATAATCATACATGCAATGGTGGAGTGCTTATAATTACTGTTGGTGGGTGTCTATATAGCTCCTCCTGCCTCAACTAGGATACTCCATAAACTGAATCCTCTTATTGCTGGTTACGGTACAGATAATGTATTGCTAATGGGGGATCTCAATATGACACCAAACCCTGGGCTGGACCGTTTTAACGCCCCCCGGGGAATCCACATCAGACCTATCTATTTGGGCTGAGACATATGGGCTGATAGATTTGTGGAGGTGGCGACACCCCACTGAAAGGTCCTTTAACTGTCACTCGGCCACTCATAGGACTCTCTCGCGTATTGATCTCATATATGCGGGGAGACGTCTCCTACCCAAAGTCCAGCAGATTTCCATCCTGCCAAGGGGAATATCTGATCACGCACCGCTTCTTCTCCAGCTGTCTTTGGAGGGTTCCCCCGCAGACAAATTGTGGAGGTTGTCCAGGTTCTGGATTTCGGGCCCTGGAGTCGATGCTGGGTTCCGCCAACAAATGGATACCTATTGGGCCTTGAACCCCGGTTCGGCTCAGGAGGCGGTAATGTGGGATGCCTTTAAGGCCTCTTCCAGGGGACAATATGAAACGCTGATTGGGGCAGTTCGTAGACAGCATAAGGCAGAGTTGGTTCAGGCTGAGGACAGGGCCACCTCCCTGGAGCGCCAGTATACCCAGAATAAAGATCCTGGGCTTTATACTAAACTCCAGGAATGCACCGGAGAGGTAATGCTGCTCCGCACCTCACTGACTAAAAAAAACTTTTGCAGCAATCCCAGAGAATTTTTGGAGGAGGGTGAAAGGGGGGGTAGACTGCTGGCATGGTAGGTCCGAGAGCAGTCGACCTCCACGAGTGTCCCTTCACTGATTGACAAAAATGGGGTCAGACAGGTTTCCTCCAGAGCAATTAGTGAGGGGTTTATGTCTTATTATTCAGATCTCTATTCCTCTCGAGTGGACTACTCTATGGAAGACCTTCACATATATCTTTCAGACGTTGACTTCCCGGTTCTGACTGACACCTACAGAGACCAACTTGACTCCCCTATTACCCTTGAGGAGGTCCAGCGGGCCATTTCCTCGCTCCAGGCAGGGAAGACGCCGGGCCCGGACGGATTCCCTGCAGAGTTTTACAGAACGTATGCTGAGGAACTGGCACCCAAATTTCATTCCATGCTCCTGGCCTCACTGAGGGAGGGGACCTTGCCAGCTTCCATATCTGAGGCGGTGATAGTGGTTATTCCCAAGCTGGATAAGGACCCCGAACTTTACAAATCCTATCGACCGATCTCTCTGATCGACGTGGACGCTAAACTGCTAGCCAAAATCTTGGCGACCTAGTTGAACGGGGTGATTACCACCTTAGTTCATCCGGATCAATCCGGCTTCATGCCGGGCAGAGGAATGGACATCAATATCCATAGGCTGTTCACCCACGTTGATCTGGCTAGGGAGGGCGACACGGGCTTGGTGGCTGCACTTGATGCCGAAAAGGCATTCGACTGTCGATTGGCTTTTCCTATGGGAGGTCTTGGAATGCTTTGGCTTTGGACCTAGGTTCATTTTCTGGATCCAACTCCTTTACAGAAACCCGACTGCCCGTGTCAGAGTAAATGGATTGTTGTCAGCCCCATTCAGCTTACACAAAGGTACTAGACGGGGTGCCCTCTGTCTCCGGGGCTTTTTGCCCTGGCGATTGAGCCATTGGCGACCCTGATACGCCAGGACCAGAGAGTGCGAGGCCTTCAGGTAGGAATACTCCAAGAAAAAATCTCACTTTATGCCAATGACACTTTGTTATATCTGGCTGACGCGGGTACCTCCCTAAGCTCTGCCCTTGAGATAATAGACCAATTTGGGAAATACTCTGGAGTCCGCATTAACTGGGATAAATCAGTCCTGTTCTCCCTTCATCAGTTGGGTCCTAGGGCGGTCACCGACACTCCACTCCAGTGGGTAGACGAGTTTAAGTACCTTGGAGTGATTGTCAGGGGATCCCTTCAGGCATATATGGAAGATAATATCTCACCCCTACTGACCCAGTTTAGCAAGAAGTGTCACCTTTGGAAAACGCTTCCCCTGTCTCCGGTGGGGAGGGTGAATCTACTAAAGATGTTATATCTTCCCAAGTTTGTATACTTCTTTAGGAATACCCCGTATCCTATCCCTAAGTCCTTTTTTCAAAAACTAGACTCTATCATTTCCACCTTTGTCTGGGCTGGGAAGATCCCGAGGCTGGCAAAGCGGACGCTCCCAACTCCCCCTGTCCCAGGATGGCTTGGCAATGCCTCACTTCCAGCTTTATTACTGGGCCGCTGTCTTGGTGACGGTCCGGTGGTGGTTTGCCCAGTCCAGACAGAATCTGGCAGTGACCCTCAAGGCGGCTGTCCTGGGATCCTATGCGGCGTTGAGTAATCTGCCCTACAGAGGGTCCAGAGCCCACCCCCAGATAACGACTCTGATGCGCACAACTATACAGGTATGGCAAAGGGCCAGGGCCATTTATAAAACGGAGTCTGTCATCTCGCCCCATACGCCCTTGTGGGGCAACCCCCTACTGCCTCACTTTTATAAGCTTCCAGATCCCCAGTTATGGGCAGCCAAAAGGGATAATCACAGTCAAACACAATTACATTGATGGTTCATTCCCCTCCTTCGAGACGCTAAAAGCCAAATATGCTGTCCCAATATCCATGCGATTTAGGTATTACCAGCTCAGACATGCGGCCCAGGCACAGTTTCCCGACCCCCTGACTTTACAGACCGACAGTGTGGAGCGTCTGCTTATTGCCCAATTCTTGGTTAAACCCCTGTCTTCCCTCTACCTTTACTTGTCAGTTGCGCATATAACACCCCTGACTAAAGTATACAATAAGTGGAAGACTGACATTCCAGAGTTGACGGATGAAAGCTGGGAGGAGGTAGTATCTGACTATACTACTAAGATGATCTCGGCAAAAGACCGCTTCATTCAACTTACATTTTTGCACAGAGCATATTACACCCGTTAGATTAGCCAATATATACCCGGGGACGAGTGCCCAATGCTCCAGGTGTGGTTTATCCCCCGGTTCATTTCTTCATATGGTGTGGTCTTGTCCGAAACTGGACCTTTACTGGGAGGGAGTTCTGGAGACCTTAGGATCCTTTGGAGACTGGTCTCTAAAAAGGGACCCAGCACTGGTGCTACTTGGCAGTATGGAAGATGTTGAGGCCTCACGACACGAAAAACTGTTTTTGTTTTATGCCCTATATTACGCCAGAAGAGAAATCCTCCTTAAATGGAAGTTACCCACTCCTCCCACACACCATATGTGGATTGCCACTGTCAATTCTGTCCTGCCATTACATAAGCTAACGTATCAGAGTAGAAACTGCTCAAAAAAGTTCGATAAGGTCTGGTCTCAGTGGATAGATGCACATGGCCAGGCCCTCTAGGGCCTGTGCTTACCCTGAGTAATACTGCAAGCTCCTGTGATGCTGCTTGATTATTTCTAAATAAACTGTTTTAAAGGTGTCTGTTGTCCCCTCCCCTCTCCCCCCTCCCTTCTTTCCCTTCCCCACATCTCCCCCCTTTTTTTTCCTCAAACTACCCCTACTCTCCTTTCTCTCTTAAATCCAGAATTAAGGCTCTGAATTGTTTACCTTACTGATAATAATGACAGACACTATTGATTGCTCAGGAAATTAATCAGCAGATGTAATTGACTAATTATTTGACTTATTGTGACCTTATGTAAGGTGTAATGTCCGTATGCTGTGTCAGTCAACTTTTTATACTTTTAAATTAAAAACTATTTACTGTTAAAACAGAATGACGCAAGACGTTTTCCTGTCCATGCTTTTCATTTTTTCCCTTTAGTATTGTTAGTTCTTTCTTGTTATACCCCTTCTCCACAAACCTGTTAATTATAATATCTGCTTGTTCTTCATATTCATTTGGGTTACTGCAATTTCTGTATATTCGCATAAGTTGTCCTTTTGGAATGTTCCCAATTCATTGTGGATGATGGCAACTGCTGGTTGGAATGTAACCATTTCTATCCGTGGTCTTGAAGAACATACTAGTATTTAGATATCCGTTATTTTTGTAAACCTGTAGATCAAGATAGTCTATGCTTTGCTTACTCCAGTTTCCAGAAAACGTAAGCCCATAGATATTGTGATTTATTTCATCAAAAAAAGTTTGTAACGCCTCTTCATGTCATGGATTTAGAATCTTTCAATTTCATTATCATTCTTCCATCAGAAAAAAAGTACTAGTTACTTACTGTCTTTCTGGGAAATCTTCCAGGACGGCACACCTGAGAGATGAGAGGCTCCTCCCCACAGGAAACACAATCAATCAACAGCTGTTTTAAGTCCACACCCTTCCCCCTGATCCTCAGTTTGTAGAGAAGTAACTCCTGAACCTGGTTCACAAGGGAAATCATTCCTCATAGGCACTCACCTTCTAGTGTTCTAAAATTTTCCCTCCTCCAACGGGTGGGAAGTAGGCCTGCCGTCCTGGAAGATTTCCCAGAAAGACAGTTACCGGTAAGTAACTAGTACTTTTCTCAAGTCATCTTCCAGGACGGCACACCTGAGAGGATAATCAAGTACCTCAGGCCTACCTTAGGGTGGGACCACTGCAAGACCCTCTTGGCGAACCTCGGTTCTGCAGTAAGCTTTACCTTTACTCCATATGCTTGATGAAGGTATCTTAGCTGGATCATGCGGCTGATCTGCCAGTCTACTCCACCGGTGTCCCTGCCTTCTCTGTTTCGGATGCAGGATCTAGGTGGAGTGGGCTCTTAAAGATGGAATCAGAAAACATGTTAAACTTGTAGGTTCTCAATGTTGCCTGTCACACATCTACCAACAATGGCCTATTCTGCCTATAGGTGCTGTTTAGAACCACTAAAAAGATTAATCGGAGACCTGTGTTGTAAGACAAGGACACTGCATTGAGCCATAAGGGGGCCTGTCTTAACACAACCCTGTCCAGGGAAATAAAACTGCCAAAAAAGGGGGGCCCCTGACAGACAACCCCTTTTTGTTCATTTTTAGCTTTACGTCAGCAAAGACTGAAGGGAAACCTACTTAAGGGAAATAGATTAACAAAAACTTAATCCCTGGGTTTAAGGCATGCCCAATCTATAGTTTTACTTATGCCTGAGAGCCTACTCAGGAGATTAACATCTATAGCAGGAGAACACTCATATTGCTACATCTAGTTTTGCTAGAAGGGCAAAATGAAGGCCATGCACCGAGCTGTAACCTATTTGGTCGGGTATACATGTTTATACTTCATCTTCAGGCCATAAAACTCCTCTGAACCGAACTTCCTAAGTTCTTATTAAACAGGACGATTCATTATCGCCTTCCTCCAGTGACCCATAACTCTACTGGGCTTCAACCCTAGGAAATGGCTCTGGCATCCCTGAATGTAAGGGGTCGAGGCTTTCTGACGTGTGACATCTGCAGACAGAACTCCTGGCCCTTCCACGGAAGAGAAGGCTGAAATACAAAAAGGTGATACATGTATTATTAATATCACAAATAAAAAAAATCATAAATTGTGGACATAGCACAATAGATTTAGACAGAAAGGACACAAGCATAGACATCAATGTTGTGTATCTGAGTGTGACTAGCTAAACCAAAATATCAAATATGGGAAGAGACCCAAATCTGAACCTCACAGTCTGGTTTTCTGATGTGCGGCCAATATGTAAACATTAAGACACAAACACACCTTAAATGCTGCGCATTTCTGAAGTGCAGCTAGCTAGGTCATAACTGGTAAATACAGAAAGGATGGGAACCCCCCTTTTACAGTGGTGTCTTACTGATGTACAGCAAAACAAGGCTATAAAGAGAAGACAGAAAGACCCAAACTTCTATGTTGCGTATTTATGACGAACCACCAAGTACAGTTATAAGACAATCCTTCCTGTTATGCAGTTCTGTAGTGCAGTTACATAGAACCAACAGAGAAAGAACACAAGCAACCTACAGCATTGTGTTTTTCTGAAGTGCCATAAGGTAAGGCAATATGAAACAAAGCACCAACAAGCTTCAATGTTGAGTACTTCTGCTGTGCAGCAACATAAAAACAAAGAAACAACAGACAGCCTTTACAGCTGCGATCTTTCTGGTCTACTGCAAAATAAGGCAATAACTCCACAATGAGTATTCCTGCTGCGTTGCAAAACCTGAACCAGAAGGGACAGATAAGCTTAGGGTTCCCACACCCGTGCGACCCAACCTGCCACTTGGGACTGCAAGACGCATGAGGAGTCATATACTATGGCTTCCAAAGGGTACCATTCGTGACTGTGCGACTCCAGGTCGCAGCGTCTCCAGCAGTCCCTGCTTACGGAACCACAGACCTCAAGATTACACAGGTCGCAGGTAAAGCAGTTTTCAGGTCGAACAAAAAAGGGGTCCCCATGCTGTGGCTCCCTGGAGGAGTGCAGCCAACAACCCCCTACTGTGTATACCTAAGAAACAGCAAGGAAGATCAATGAGAAACACCACTTACTGCTGTGCCTTTCTGATATACGGACGATAAGGCAGTAAATATAGGACACAAACAATGTTCAATCTTTGTGTATGTCTGATGTGTAGCATATACCAATACTGAGCAGAGATGTCATCACCCTCAATGTGTCTCCCTGCTGAGCAGCAAAAACAAATCAGAGAAAGACAAACAACCTTCACTGTTGTGTCCTTTCTGATATGCAGCCAATAAGGCAGTAAATGAAAGACATAAAGGACAGACAACCTTCAATCTTGTATGTGTCAGATGTGCAACAACAATCTTGAATAGAGATAGCACATCCATATTCAAGTGATTTGGCATGTGACTCAACATGTCAAATCGCATGCCTAAAATTGGCAGCCATTGCCGTTAATAGCACTGTCTGAATCAGCACTGGCCACTTTGTGGTGCTGCACTGATTACCAATGGCAGTATGTGTACTACCCCTGGCACAGGTTCAATTTTGTATTTTCCAACAAAATCAGGACCATCCATCATCACTGCTGCCTTTCTGATAAGCAACCAATAAGGCAGTAATACAGGACCCACAGTCAAACCTCAATCGTGTATATCTCTAATGTGCAACAATCTAACAATTCTGAATAGAGATAGCACATCCATATTGAAGTGATTTGGCATGCGACTCACATGTCAAATCGCATGCCTAAAATCGGCAGCTATTGCCGTTAATAGCACTGTCTGAATCAGCACGACGCCACCTTGTGGTGCTGTACCGATTACCAAAGGCAGTATATGTACTACCCCTGCCATCAATCTTTCCTGCTGCCTTTCTGATAAGCAACCAATAAGGCAGTAATACAGGACACAAAAACCCCACAGACAGACCCCAATCTTGTGTAGGTCTAATGTGCAGCAATATAACAAATATGAGCAGAAATGTCTTCACCAGACTCAATGATGTGCGTTTCTGGCGTGCGGCACAAAACCAGAAAGTACAGACCGCCTTCCCTGTTGTATTTTCTGATCTGTAGCCAAACAAAGCAGTACCTTTAGGATATAAAGGACACCCAACAAGCTTCAGCAGAGATGTCACAAATCTCAATGTGTACTTTAGTTGTGCCACCAAATACCCCAGCAAGGACAAACCTTCACTACTGAGGTCTACTGGTGAGCAGCCAAGGAGGAGTCATGGTGTATCCCTTTATGAAATAACCAAACAGGGGCAAATTATTTCATAGGCATAGCCTGGGCTGTGGATACTAATCCTTCACCACCAGTGAAGGAACCAATCCTAAAATGGTTGGACACCGTACTATAGTAGCTGTTGTCCTACCTTACCTCCGTAGATTGAGCAAACACTAGCCAGCTCATACACGGGTGGGGCTGATCAGTAACTAAAGTCTCAATGAGCCCAGCCCTAGAGACCAATATAAGACCTCTAAAAAGGGTGGTTACCAATTTAGCCTGGAGGTAAATAGCCACCTGCAGCCAATAAAGAAGCAATCATATAGCCATCTAGCTCTTGCATATGTTTGCACAGAAAATCCTTAATCAAAGGATATAGGAAAAACGATTTATGGTAAATCGCTTTTGGATCTGTCACTGAGTGGACTGTAGTCCAAACCAACAAAAAGGTTTTTCTTACCCCCTGCATTAAAATATAACCACAATGTAAGAGTGGAGTGGGAGGTTGGAGCTTATGAAAAGTTACCCATAGCAAGCAACCCCCAAAAGGAGGATCTGTCACAAGGGAACCCCTACTGTGCCACACAGAAGCTTGGTCCCTGCCACATTGTTGAAAGTTAGGTCAGCTTTTAAGCATCTTGGAGCAACTTTAAACAGATTCCTAGCAGCTGGGCTAATAGGGCCAGATAACCTAGTGCACCTGCTGAGCAAGGGAGCTTACTCCTGAATCCTTCAACCATTGCACCATTCCTTCTTTGCACCCTCTTTGCTGTATTCACCCCTAATAATGTACTACAACCGGTATGTAGGGAGAGGCTGGCAACCTACTGTTATGATAACCACAGTGTCGCTGCTATAAGAGGAAGCTGTGGCTGGTGGTTTTTAGCAGTAGCTTCTGGGCTATTTTGTTATGGAGACCCCAGGTCCTGCACTGCACCACTCAGTAAATACAGGTGGAAGGGGAAAAAATGCCTTACCTACCTCTTTCCCATCTGAGGTGGTTTAGGCACACTTGCTCCTCTGCACCACTTGTCCACCATACAGCATCTCTGATGTAGGAGGGAGCTGTGGCTGGTGTCTTTAGCAAAAGCTTCTGGGCTATTTGAATCTAGACCCCAGGGGAGATTATCTCAAATGCCCAGAAACCATCTGGCTGGGATTGGGGATTTTTGACTCACCGTTGTCGTCTTCCCCTTTTGCCACAGCCACCGGGCTTGCTTTTCCATCCTTATGGTCCACACGCAAGGAGGATAGCCGCCAAAGTGCCCCCCCCCCCCCACACAACTGCTGTCCCTTTAGGGAGCTGCAAGGTTAGGCTGTGTCCTGCACTGTCCAGTCAGTATATACACATGGAGGGGGGGGGGGGGGCACTGCAGTACGTTCCTCATTCCCATCTGAGGTGGTTTAGGCAGACATTCACCATAGTAAACTGGTGTCTCCTCGAAAGGAGGATGTGGGCGCCTGCTCCTGCTGACTCTCAGCCTTCCCTTCTGGGTAAGAACAAGGGTCGTTCAGGCGGTGCCCTCCCCAGCAGCCCATGCGAGCTACCAGGGACCCAGGAGTCAGGGGATACGATCCCCCTGGAAAGAACCGACGGCCAGCACCCCCGTCTGAACGGACGTCCGGACAGGTAAGGGGGGGAGACAGGATAAAGGCCCCTGAAGTTCTGGGGACACCACTGTACCCAGGGGCCTTCAGCTCTCAGGGGGGCTTTCCCAGTTTCTGCTGCCCCCCCTGAGGAAAGGATAGGGGAACCCCCCAGGAAGGATAAATATATCCCGCCAGACCCAGAGGCTTCCCAGGCATTTGGTCCGGCTCCCAGGGGGAGACCACCAGCCCCAGGCTTCGGTCATTTGGAAAAAAAACAAACAGTTTCGCCGTGTAGGGAGAAACACAATCAAAATCTGAGGATCGGGGGAAGGGTGTGGACTTAAAACAGCTGTTGATTGATTGTGTTTCCTGTGGGGAGGAGCCTCTCATCTCTCAGGTGTGCCGTCCTGGAAGATTACTTGAGAAAAATCAGATATTCACACACTATTCATTGTAGATAAAAACACCTTTATATTCTACATATAATAAAATTGTAAAATTTTATTTTAATAATACGAAAGGATCAAGGTCTTGTACTGTTTTTAATGCATTTTTAATTTCATATGTTGTTGTGCATATACCGTCAAAACAAGAGATCCTGGTTGTGATATGCGGTAACTCACTCACATCTACCCTCCGTGAATAAGTATATTATTATACGATTAAATCAAATCAATTTGTGGTGTCACCAATCCAGATACAAGTTGAAAGCTTGTGGTGTCACCAATCCGGACACAAGCCTAAATCACATTTAGGGGGAATGGACTTGCGTAACCGCAGAAGATAGTGAATTGGCACAGACTTCGGTCTACAACAATCACAGGCAAAATGACCACCGCTAAATTAAGTGCCCAAGCGCAGTGTGAATACTGCACACTACATAAGAGTAGGAGGTGTAGCAAGTAGCACGCTCCCGTAGACGTCCAATGACGAAACGCGTAGGGCGTGGCCTGACCAACGTCTTGAGTCACCTCTAAACAAACGAGCACAGGACTTTGACAGTTCAAACTCAGATTTTTTATGCTTTACTTGAATTTTTACAATGTGAGTACCATTCTGTTTACAATTAAAAGAAAGTCTTTTAAAACGTTTTTACACTATACCACCTTTTCCATGTTGAAACGATAATAAAAAACACGATCCGGAACGGCCAGGAACTGCTACACAGTGGCAAAAACTGTGACCGTGCAATACCCCTGTAGGGGTGATGGTATTCGGTGAGTGTTTGCATAATAAGAGCACGACTAAGCAGCACTGTCACTAAAGAAGCACTGGAATAAGAAGATTGTTTTGAACAATATTGTTTTATCAAGAGGAACAATTCTTAAAAGACTATTTAAAACAATATTGTTTCTCTAACCAACACTTGATATTTTGAGCACAAGTCACTTTATTAATAATATATAATCTCCCCTTCATTATTTCACTCCAGCACTTTTGTCTTAAGCACTTTAGTATGCATAATATGATTTTAAGGCTGCAACTAACGATTATTTTTTCAATTAATCGGATAAAATCATTAAAAAAAACGTAATAAGCTATTTTTCAATTTATTTAAAAGTATTAATAAAAAAACTGAGTGTTACAATCAAACTGCAGAATAAAACACCAAATGATGGGGTGCTATTCCTCCATGCAACACACATGGGGCAGGGAAATTCACCCGCAAAAGAAAGTATGGTGAATGTCAGATTCCCTGCTATATTCATACAAGTATGTATGTATATGTGTATATATATATATATATATATATATATATATATATATATATATATATATATATAATGAGAATAATAATAGACATATAAAATCCTTTTTTTCCCCCCCTTCCTTTATTCCATAGATAAAAGTATAAGTTGAGGACAAAAATAAATATATATATATATATATATATATATATATATATATATATATATATATATATATATATATAACAAAAAAAACATAAGAATTATAAAATTACACACACACACACACACACACACGTGTGTGTGTGTCCCCCAGTACAAAGGACACATTCCTCCCCTCTCACTGCCCCGCCTCCTCTCAGTGCTCCCTTCCCCCCCTCCGGTGTCCCGGGTTCTCTCACCCCTTGATGGTGACAGTGGCTCCCCCTCGGTGTGGGGGGGAGGAGTCTCAGTCCCGGTTCACTCCACCCCTCCTCTCTCTTCCTCTCAGAGGTAAGCTCAGTATCTGAGCCGACCGGTGCCCCTCCTCCGCTGGACCCGCCACACGTGACCCGGCCAACTCCTCCAAATGGCGCGAAGGGCACCCCGAAGCCAGGAGATGGATACACGCATACGCAGAGTGCACCCTCCAGTCACGGCAGAGCTGGCAAGTGGTCCGGCGAGGGCTTGTCGCGCTTGCGCTCTGCGGGGGGCATATAGGAAAGCTGCTGGGTAGAGGGGAGGAGGAGCCGAAAGCAGCGCAGGCGTGTTGCTGGCGGGACGTCAGCTGGGTGGAGAATGCGAGCAGGCGTAGCTGCGTGCTCGCGGACGTGGCGCATGCGTAAGATACAGGAGGAAACACAGGATTCTAACGGACCAGCAGGGAGGAAGGTGCGGACCAACTAATCGATAATGAAAATCGTTGACAACTGGAGGCAGCAGTTCTGAACCATACTTGTACCTATCTCCATTGCGCAGATTTATTATCTTCTTATTTTCCAGTGTTTGTACTTTGGACTTTTGTCCGACAGACTTGTGTACACACGCTCAGAAAATCCGACAACACACCGTTGTCCACGGAAAATTTATAAAACTGCCATCCAACATTTGTCCACTGAAAGTTGGCCAACAATTGTCTGATGGAGCGTACAAAGGGTTGATTTTCCACCAACAGCCTGTCATCACACAATTCCCGTTAGAAAATCTGATCGTGTGTACGAGGCTTAAGTAATAATTAGGACAAAGGAAAAATTATACCAGAGAGATATTGTATGAAAACTGAAATCCTATTTAGACAGGAGTATACATTGACACCCTCGGCGGTATACATAGAACATCAGATCAGCATGGAAAGAGGAGCGTCGGTGCAATAATGTCTGAATTGGGCGTAAAGTAATTCCTATAGGAACTACCGCCAGAGAGAAGTCCTTAGAATTCAATGGACAGTGTCTACCAAACCTGAAAATAAATGTCACACAACATTTTAATCAACAAGAAAATAAGACCAGACCTCGAGGACAGAAATGTTTATTGAAACAAAAAAAAAAAAACCCACAGAAATGTTCGTTGAATAACAAAACAATCCAAACACATAACAGGTATAATTACACTTTCTACATTTTAAAATGTTCCGACAGTGACAGACATCAGAGAGGCTACAGGATTATAGAACAAAAAGAAATGTCAGACTATAAATGTCTGCTGACAATTTTTAAATTATAAAAATAAAAAGGCCCCAGCTCTGACTCATATACTAGGTGCTCTCTGAAAACATATATAAATGCCAGTTTACACCAGGAATCGCACAGAATGCACCAGGGGTGTACCATGAAATCAGCGGGCCTGTGTGCAAGATCAAAAGTGGGCCCTATTGTTGTAGAGCAAAAAAAGGGGGGGTGCCACAGCGAGTAGTGGGCGTGCTTTAAATTGCACTTAAGTCGTGGGCGTGGCTTGAAGGAGGTGTGGCTAAAGTCTGAGATTACCACATTCTGCACTATGTAAGTAATGTTAAATGGGGAATATAAAGGGCAGAGTATATGGTAGTGGGTAGTATATGCAGGAGAGGAGTGTGGAGTGTATGGAGGTGGGTAGTATGTGCAGGAGAGGAGCGCGGAGTGTATGGAGGTGGGTAGTATGTGCAGGAGAGGAGCGTGGAGTGCATGGCGGTGGGTAGTAAGTGTAGGAGAGGAGTGCAGAGTGTATGGCGGTGGGTAGTAGGAGAGGAGTGCGGAGTGTATGGCGGTGGGCAGTATGTGCAGGAGAGGTGTATGGAGGTGGGTAGTATGTGTAGGAGAGGAGTGCGGAGCATATGGAGGTGGGTAGTATGTGCAGGAGAGGAGTGCAGAGCATATGGCGGTGGGTAGTATGTGCAGGAGAGGAGTGCAGAGTGTATGGCGGTGGGTAGTAGGACAGGAGTGCGGAGCGTATGCAGGTGGGTAGTATGTGCAGGAGAGGAGTGTATGGAGGGGGGTAATATCTGCAGGAGAGGAGTATGGAGTGTATGGCGGTGGGTATTATGTATAGAAGAGGAGTGGGGAGTGCATATATTACTGATATCTATACACCGAGTTCTATTCCCTATATGTAACACAGGTATCTGTACACTGAGATAGATAATAGCACTCAGTGTATAGAGATCAGTGTTATGTATAGGGTAGAACACGTAGTACATGAGCAGTCACTGTCACACTGAGCCTGTATAGAATGAAGCACACACTAATCTGCTGGTGATCACGGAGCTGCACACAAGGCAGACTGCTGCTCTGTACTCTCTGCCACCTCCGGCTCTCTTCTTGGCACCGACTTGCTGTTCCCCACAGCGGAGATGTGGACTGTGGCCCTCCATGAACACAGAGGGGGACAGTAGGCGGTGTGTGTCTGTATGTAGAACCATTCAGGAGGAGAAGTAACAGGAAGGGTTGCCCTCATTCGCTGGTTCCACCATCCTTCTCATCCCAGCCAGCACAAGTCCTTCCTCCTCTCCCAGGGCCAATGTATCAACCGCCGACAGGAACCTCTCATGGGGCCCCTCACTGATCACTGAATGCTCAGTCCGCCCCGGGGTGCTGTATGCACTTAGTGACATCTTTAATATTGATTGGAAAGACATTTTATTGGGCCCCCCTATAATTACACTGGACCCCCTCCACCATGCTATCCCCATTAAACAGTCCCCGATTCCCCCATAATTACACAGGACCCCCTCCTCCATACTGCCCCATTATTAAACATGGGGGTAAGTGATGAGGGTGGAGAGGCAGGGAGGGGGGTTATTTGTTTAGGGTAGAGGGGGGGGAGGGGGATTATTTTTTAGGGTGGGGAGGAGGGGTTATTGTTAGGGTAGAGAAGTGGTGAGTTGATATTGTTTAGGGTAGAGAGGTGGTGAGTTGGCATTATTATTTAGGGTGGAGAGGGGGATGGGGGTATTGTTTAGGGAGAGGGGGGGTTATTTAGGGTGGTATTTGGGAATCCCACAGCTGCCAATCACTGCTCTGCACTACAGCACCCAGCAGACCCGCCCCTCCCCCCTCTAATAAGCTCTGCAGCAGCATTATACACTTAGGGAAAGTTATCAGAGGTGAGGTGAAGCCCGGCTCAGTAAATGACACACTACTCACCCGGCAGCCACCCACAGAGGGGCCCGAGGAGGGGAGGCACATCGCCGGGAGGATACAGGGGAGGGTCGGGTCCAGTAGAGGGGATACAGGACACAGCTGTAGGGAGCGGAGTGAATGAGGACATAGGAAGGAGATTCGGAGACTCTGTATGTATTATCAAGCCGTGCTGCTCTCCTCACAACCCTGAGCGGAGAATGTGGAGCTGTCAATGAAGAGTACACAGGCTACGCCTACTGACCAATAGCAGAGCCGCGAGCTGAAAGCTGGATTGAGGGGGCGGAGCCTGCTCTAGAGACAGCCAATCAAGTGCGAGCGCGCGGCGGAATGGCATTACCTTACTGCGTCACTCGGAGGAAGGATCAGTCTGCGATCGCCCAGCTAGAGGAGGAGTACGATTCGGCTGTTCTCCGTCACGCCCACCTTAACGTCTTCCTACAGAATCACAGCTGCACGCTAAGAGGGCGGAGACTGTCGCTAGGGGAATTAGAGAGAGAGGGGCGGCATTTACTGAAGCCGAGTCGGACATTTTTACTAAGGTATCAGAGGAAACAATGGGCGGGTCTAGACTAGCTGCGCCACCCGCCAATGTCACCAGTGTAGAGAAGAGAGGTAACTCCCCAATCTAATCATTTATTTTTAATATTCACCATGGAAGAGGCCCTGTCATTATCTGTATTCTCTATTAAAGTGGTTGTAACCTGTGTTTTACCAGTTTATACCTACAGGTAATCCTATAAGACCTACCTGTAGTAGGTACTGTGATTATCTCCGGCTGGAGAAAGTGGAGGGAGGGGCCAGGGATGCCAAAGCTGTCAATCAAGTGTACACAGGCCACGCCTACTGATTATTAGAGCCGCGAGCTTAAAGCTGATAGCTAAATAGAGGGGGCGGAATCTTCTCTGGAGACTGTGAGAGACAGCCAATCAAGTGCGAGCGCGCGGCGGAATTGCATTACCTTACTGCGTCACTCGGAGGGAGGATCAGTCTGCGATCTCCCAACTAGAGGAGTACTATTCGGCTGTCCTCCGTCACGCCCACCTTAATGTCTTCCTACAGACTCACAGCTGCACGCTAAGGAGGGCGGAGACTGTCGCTAGGGGAATTAGAGAAAGAGGGGCGGCATTTACTGAAGCAGAGTCGGACATTTTTACTAAGGTATAGCCACCCACCACCCACCCACCAATGTCACCAGTGTAGAGAAAAGACGTAACTCCCCAATCGAATCATTTATTTTTAATCACTGGCCTGCACTACAGCACCCAGCAGACCCGCTCTGCAGCAGCATTACACACTTAGGGAAGGTTATCAGAGGTGAGGTGAAGCCCGGCTCAGTAAATGACACACTACTCACCCGGCAGCCACCCACAGAGGGGCCCGAGGAGGGGAGGCACATCGCCGGGAGGACACAGGGGAGAGTCAGGTCCAGTAGAGGGGATACAGGCCACAGCTGTAGGGAGCGGAGTGAATGAAGACATAGGAAGGAGATTCGGAGACTCTGCATGTATTATTAAGCCGTGCTGCTCTCCTCACAGCCCTGAGCGGAGAATGTGGAGGGAGGAGCCAGGGCCATCAAAGCTGTCAATGAAGAGTACACAGGCTACGCCTACTGACCAATAGCAGAGCCGCGAGCTGAAAGCTGGATTGAGGGGGCGGAGCCTGCTCTAGAGACAGCCAATCAAGTGGGAGCGCGCGCGGCGGAATGTCATTACCTTACTGCGTCACTCGGAGGGAGGATCAGTCTGCGATCTCCCAGCTAGTGGAGGAGTACTATTCGGCTGTTCTCCGTCACGCCCACCTTAATGTCTTCCTGCAGAATTACAGCTGCACGCTAAGAGGGCGGAGACTGTCGCTAGGGGAATTAGAGAGAGAGGGGCGGCATTTACTGAAGCCGAGTCGGACATTTTTACTAACGTATCAGAGGAAACCATGGGCGGGTCTAGATTAGCTGCGCCACCCACCAATGTCACTAGTGTAGAGAAGAGAGATAACTCCCCAATCTAATCATTAGTGGGAGTGCTTTAGCAGTCCCACTATTGTTATTCGATTTTATTTATTTTTATCATTTCTTTATTCCGTACGTTTTTTGGCTCTGCGTAACTTCTGCATACTTTCAGCTATTAAAACCATTCAACTATTAAAATGTTCGTCTCTTTCAGCTGATGATGGAAGTTTTTCAACTTTCTTTCTACCATTTATACTTTTTAAAATATTAAGCTTTTTATCACTTTTTTTTTAACATTGAAGTCAATGGGAGCATGCTTCAGATCCTTAAAATCTTCTTCCGCTCCCAAAAGTTTCAGCTCCTTCATACTTTCACCTACAGACACCAAACAAACTTTAAAATGTTCACAAACTATTCAGCTATCTGGCTATATCTTTTCAGTTTGATATCTTTTACAGTTTTTGTGAAAAAGCTTTTTGTTTAGAGGTCATTTCAGGAAATTTTAGCCATTAACCAGAGTGTACTGTGTTTTGTTGCCATGGTTACCAAAGCTTCTGTTATACACAGGGGGGGAGGTGGCTGGAGCATCTCAGCTCTGATTACAGAGCCCGGGGGAGGGGACAGACACACCATGTACTGATTTATAATAGAGTAATATGATAAGGCAGTTTTGATGGGGCAGATTTGATGGTGGCAATATGATGGGGCAGTTTTGATAGGGCAATTCTGATGGGGCAGTTTTGATGGTGACAATATGATGGGGCAGTTTTGATGGGGACAATTTTGATGGGGCAATTCTGATGGGGCCATTTTGATGGCAATATGATGGGGGCAGTTTTGCTGGGGGCTGTTTTAGCAATTCAGCATTCCCATGCATTTTCCCCAGGAAATGCATTTTCTAGTTTATTTTTAATATTCACAATGGAAGAGGCCCTGTCATTATCTGTATTCTTTATTAAAGTGGTTGTAAACTGTTTTACCCATTTATACCTACAGGTAATCCTATAATAAGACCTACCTGTAGGTACTGTGACTATCTTCGGCTGGAGGGGGCGGAATTTTCTCTGGAGACTGTGAGAGACAGCCAATCAAGTGCGAGCGCACGGCGGAAGGGCATTACCTTACTGTGTCACTTGGGGGAGGATCAGTCTGCGATCGCCCAGCTAGAGGAGGAGTACGATTCGGCTGTTCTCCGTCACGCCCACCTTAATGTCTTCCTACAGAATCACAGCTGCACGCTAAGAGGGCGGAGACTGTTGCTAGGGGAATTAGAGAGAGAGGGGCGGTATTTACTGAAGCCGAGTCGGACGTTTTTACTAACGTATCAGCGGAAACCATGGGCGGGTCTAGACTAGCTGCGCCACCCACCAATGTCACTAGTGTAGAGAAGAGAGGTAACTCCCCAAGCTATCCATTTATTTTTAATATTCGCCATGGAAGAGGCCCTGTCATTATCTGTATTCTCTATTAAAGTGGTTGTAAACTGTGTTTTACCCATTTATACCTACAGGTAATCCTATAATAAGGCTTACCTGTAGGTACTGTGACTATCTCCGGCTGGAGAATGTGGAGGGAGGAGCCAGGGATGCAGAAGCTGTCAATCAAGAGTACACAGGCCACACCTACTGATTAATAGCAGAGCCGCTGTTCTGCCGAGAAAGTTCCCCTCGGCCGATAAGGACCCCCCTCTACTGTGCAGGCGCAGCGCTTGCGCAGTAGGAGCCGGTGGAAGTAGCAGAAGCCAAATACAATAGAAATCAGCTGTACACAGCGCCTGTAAGAGGGCCCCTCGCGGGCTCGCTTCGCTCGCCACGCTTTGGGCACGGCCTTGCTTCACTTGGCACTTTTATATTCTCCCTCTAGGTCCACTTGGATGGTGGGGCTGCAGCCTGGACCCAGGGCGCAGGCGCAGTGTACAGCTGTTTGAAGTTTTTCAGCTTCGGCTATTTTCGGCGGCTCCTAGTCATTCGTACTGCGCAAGCGCTGCTCCTGCGCAGTACAGGGGGATCCTTATCCGCCGGGGGAACTTTCTCGGCAAGACACTGCAAGCTTAATGTCTTCCTACAGAATCACAGCTGGACTCTAAGAGGGTGTAACGACATATTCGGCGACTATCCCAGTTTGCTATGGAAGTGACGTTCCGTCGCCGCCATCTTGCTACACCCCACACTCGTCCACAGTAAGGATACACTAAGAAGGGGGAAAGTGGACATGTTGTTACACCCATCGGAGTTTTGCATTTTACACGTATTTATAACAGTAAAGTCAGTTTATATAGTGAAATACAGTACTTGCACCTCCCGTCTGACTACTTAGATCTTCAATTTTAAAAGCAGCGGCAAGCCTGCTCATCTCACAGGTTTGCTAATCTGACAGAAGTTCGCCGCTTTAAAATTCAACATCTAAGCAGTCAGACGGCCTTGTAAGTACTGTATTTCACTATATAAACTGACTTTACTGCTATAAATACGTGTAAAATGCAAAACTCCAGTGGGTGTAACAAGATGTCTGCTTTCTCCCTTCTTAGTGTATCCTTACTGTGGACGAGTGTGGGGGTAGCAAAATGGCGGTGACGGAACACCACTTCCGTAGCAAACTGCGTTGGGTCACCGAATATGTCATTACAAGGGTGGAGATTGTCACTAGGGGATTTAGAGAGAGAGGGGGGCGGGCATTTACTGAAGCCGAGTCGGCCATTTTTACTAAGGGATCAGAGGAAACCATGGGCGGGTCTAGGCAGGTGTTCTGTTGGATAGTGCCTGCTAGCGAGAAGTGACGGCACATGCGTCGTATGGAACAGCACAACAGCTGATTTTACGATCAGCTGTTGTGACCGCGCCTGCGCACAATGGCTGACGGAAGACAAATGATGGGCAGTGCTGCAAAAAAAATTTATTCTGCTATTTTTCCTGGAGGCTTGCGGGATGTGCCCATCTTTTAAAAATTTAAAAATCCGCACCGAACATGTACAAATCCGCCCTTCACTGACATGAACACACCTTGGCAGTGCAAGGCACAATCTGACAGAAACATTTCCTCCGTCGGCTATTGTGCGCAGGCGCCGTCACAACAGCTGATCGTAAAATCAGCTGTTGTGCTGTTCCGTATGGTACATGCGCAGTACATCCCAGGCACTTCTCGATAGCAGGCACTATCCGACAGATCACTGTCTGTGCCACCCACCGATGTCACCAGTGTAAGAAAAAAACAAAGTCCATGTGGCACTGACAGTGAAGAGAGGTAACTCCCCCAATCTGATCATTTATATATTCACCATAAAAGAGACCCTGTCATTATCTGTATTCTCTATTAATAATGATCAATATAAGACTAGCTAATAACAAATGATAATAATAGAATCTATTGATAAATAATAATAGAAGCGAATAATAATAGATTACATAGTTACATAGTAGGTGAGGTTTGAAAAAAGACACAAGTCCATCAAGTCCAACCTATGTGTGTGATTATATGTCAGTATTACATTGTATATCCCTGTATGTTGTGGTCGTTCAGGTGCTTATCTAATAGTTTTTTGAAACTATCGATGCCCCCCGCTGAGACCTGTGGAAGGGAATACCACATCCTTGTCGTTCTTACAGTAAAGAACCCTCTACGTAGTTTAAGGTTAAACCTCTTTTCTTCTAATTTTAATGAGTGGCCACGAGTCTTGTTAAACTCCCTTCAGCAAAAAAGTTTTATCTCTATCTTTTATTTACAGTATTTGTTTATTGAAATCATATCCCTTCTCAAGCGTCTCTTCTCCAGAGAGAATAAGTTCAGTGCTCGCAACCTTTCCTGATATCCTCCAGACCCTTTATTAGCTTTGTTGCCCTTCTTTGTACTCGCTCCATTTCCAGTACATCTTTCCTGAGGACTGGTGCCCAGAACTGGACAACATACTTTAGGTGCGGCTGGACCAGAGTCTTGTAGAGTGGGAGAATTCTCATTTTATCTCTGGAGTTGATCCCCTTTTTAATGTATGCCAATATTCTGTATGCTTTGTTAGCAGCAGCTTGACATTGCATGCCATTGCTGAGCCTATCATCTGCTAGGACCTCCAGGTCCTTTTCCATCCTAAATTCCCCCAAAGTTTCTCCCCCCCAATGTATAGATTGCTTTCATATTTTTGCCACCCAAATGCATTATTTTACATTTTTCTACATTAAACCTCATTTGCCATGTAGTTGCCCACCCCATTAATTTGTTCAGATCTTTTTGCAAGGTTTCCACATCCTGTGGAGAAGTTATTGCCCTGCTTAGCTTAGCATCGTCCACAAATACAGAGATTGAACGGTTTACCCCATCCTCCAGGTCGTTTATGAACAAATTAAATAGGATTGGTCCCAGCACAGAACCTTGGGGGACCCCACTACCCACTTCTGACCATTTTGAGTACTCCTCATTTATCACCACCCTCTGAACCCGCCCTTGTAGCCATTTTTCAATCCATGTACTCACCCTATGGTCCATGCCAACAGACCTTATTTTGTACAGTAAACGTTTATGGGGAACTGTGTCAAATGCTTTTTCAAAATCTAGATACACCACGTCTACGGGCCTTCCTTTATCTAGAAGGCAACTCACCTCCTCATAGAAGGTTAAAAAGAATTGTTTAGCAAGAACGATTCTTCATGAATCCATGCTGATTACTGCCAATGATACTGTTCTCATTACTAAAATCTTGTATTTTTTATTTTATTTATTTATTTCAGGTACTTATATAGCGCCATCAATTTACGCAGCGCTTTACATATACATTATACATTCACATCAGTCCCTACACCCTCAAGGAGCTTACAATCTAAGGTCCCTAACTCACATTCATACATACTAGGGCCAATTTAGACAGGATCCAATTAACTGACCAGCATGTCTTTGGAGTGTGGGAGGAAACCGGAGTACCCGGAGGAAACCCACGCAGACACAGGGAGAACATGCAAACTCCAGGCAGGTAGTGTCATGGTCGGGATTCGAACCAGCGAATCCCACTACACCACTGTGTCGCCCCAATATAGTCCCTTATCAACCCTTCCAAAAGTTTACATACTATTGATGTTAGGCTAACTGGTCTGTAATTCCCAGGGATGTATTTTGGGCCCTTTTACAATGATGTTTATAATTATGTATTTATACTATTATTAGCTTCTTCCAATCATCAGTGTGTACTGTATATTAACCACTTAAAGCGGAGTTCCACCCATTTAAAAGTCAGCAGCTACAAAAAGTGTAGCTGCTGACTTTTAATAGACAGACCAGTGGCGGCTGGTGAAGTTTTAGGATGGGTGGGCGTCAGACCCCGCCCTTCCTTTTTGACCCTTCCCACTTCTTATAAGCCCCACCCTTATAGAATCTACTCACTCCGTCCCCTGTATTCCACTTGCTTCCACCCATAGTGTCAGGAGTATACAGTCGCAGCATCACAGATGAGGGTATATAGCCATAGTCACAGACATATTACACCCTCCTGTACATATTACCCCCCTCCTGTACATATTACCCCGCTGTACATATTACCCCCTGTACATATTAACCCCTTCTGTACATATTAACCCCCCTCATTGTCCATATTACCCCCTCTTGTACATATTATCCCCTCCTGTACATATTAACCCCCCTCCCTGTACATATTACCCCCTCCTGTACATATTACCCCCCTCCCTGTACATATTACACCCACCTGTACATATTAACCCCCCTCCCTGTACATATTACCCACCTCCATGTACATATTACACCCTCCTGTACATATTACCCCCATGTACACATTACCCCCTCCTGTACATATTACCCCCGCCTGTGCATATTAACACCCTCCTGTGCCTATTTCATGGTTTTAGAATGCCAACTGAGGTATATTTGAGAACACTTATACCACAACCGTTGAACGCAGCAAAAAGCCTTATAGTGAAACATTGGCAGGAAAAAAGCGGCCCAACATTACAAGAATGGTACGACAAAACAAATGAAACCTAGAACTTAGAATATCTGAGATATATTGAGGGAGTGGAAATGGAGGAGTATGAGGAAAAATGGAGGGGTTGGCAAAAATTTAAAAGCTTAATAAGAGCAGTAGAGGTATTGGGAATTTAATTGGTCTAACAATATAGTCCCCGTGTAGTTAGTCAGAGATTTGTAAGGTGCAACAGGAGTGGAGTCCAGTTGTGGTTTTGATCTAGCTGGCTAGGAGGCCTATGGATGAAAGAGATAAAGGACTTCGAGGAGGTAGGGGGGTTTGGGGGGTGGGGTGGGGAAGGGAAGGGGGCTTAAGATAAGGGAGGCTTTAGATATGATCTACTTGTTATTGTGGACGAGGGATGCTGCTGTGTTGCGAGCAATGTGGATTAAAAAAATTTGTAATAAAAAAAAAAAAAGCAATAAATGCCACTATGATGTGAATAAACGAGTAGGGAAAATATTGAACGGTTAAGTTGAAACTTACGTCCCCGAAAATGGACACTGACGTGGCAAAAAAAAAAAAAGAACGAAAAAACCCCCCCAAAAAAACACCCTCCTGTACATTACCCCTGCTTGTACATATTACCCGCTCCTGTACATATTAACCCCCTCCCTGTACACATTACACCCACCTGTACATATTAACCTCATCCCTGTATATATTACCCCCTCCCTGTACACATTACCCCTCCTGTACATATTAACTCCCCTCCCTGTAAATATTACCCCTGCCTGTACATATTACCCCATGTACATATTACACCCCCTGTACATTTTAACCCCTCCTGTACATATTACCCCCCTCCCAGTACATATTACACCCACCTTTACATATTAACCCCCCTCCCTGTACATATTAACCCCCCTCCCTGTACATATTACCCCCTGTACATACTACCCCCCTCCCTGTACATATTAACCCCCCTCCCTGTACATATTACCCCCTGTACATACTACCCCCCTCCCTGTACATATTACCCCCTGTACATATTACCCCTCCTGTACATACTACCCCCCTCCCTGTACATATTACCCTCTCATGTACATATCAACCCCTCCTTGTACATATTACCCCCTCCTGTACACGTTAACCCCCCTCCATGTACATATTACCCCCTCCTGTGCATGTTAACCCCCCTCCATGTACATATTACCCCCTCCTGTGCATATTACCCCCCCGTACATATTAACCCCTCCGTGTACATATTAACCCCCCTCCCTGTACATATTATCCCCGCCTGTACATATTACCCCCCCTCCACTGTACATATGAACCCCCCTCTCTCTGTATGTAGTATACCCTCCCTGTACACAATACCCCCTCTTGCCCACATTTCCTTATACCCCCCCATGTATTGCATCCTCCATGTACACATTGGCCCCCATCCCCCTACACATTGCCTTCTTGCACTTGTCCACATATGGCTGAGATGTTGCAGTAATTACTGCTCAGCCTGGAAGGGGTTAAAGCTGATGCTGTCGCTGACTCACATTCTATCCTCACATTCATGAGATTCATAATAGGCCGACCTGTCAGTTCCCCGGAGTACACAGACCGCAAGGATGGCAGAGCTGAGAAAAGTCACTGAAGTCAGAGTACTGCAAGCTTCCCAGAGAAGGGTCGGATTCTTACCTGGGGGAAGTCACAGCGCAAGAGACGTCCACCTGGAGGACAGGGAGGAGGTAAACCAGGAGGAGGAAGAGCTGCTCTGTACCGCCATAGTGAGTGACCCACTGCTCCCCACACAGCAGTGAGATGGAAACCGGAAGTGACATGGCAGTGGCTGCAAAAAGCAATGCACAGTCTCCCTCTGTCCCCGCCAATGAAAAATCGGAAAGGAGGCCATGTACCAATCAGTGAGGAGTGGGAGTGTTTTCGGGCGCAGTGCTTGCTCCCCAAACCCTCCCTTAACACGGGCAAATCAGCTTCCCAGCTTGCAATCAGCTGATTGCAAGCTGGGAAGCTTCCCATAGACTGCCATGTGTCCGGCGCCCAGACACTCTTAAGGGGCCTTTTTGTTTTATTTATTTTTATTTTTTTAGCTTGGGGAGGCGGTGCCCATGCACTCCCTATGGATGGGCCGCCACTGCCAAGGACCCAGTAAACCTTCCTTCAGAGCCTGGAGGAGAAGGTGGGATGTTCCCTCAGAAAATCTGGATGAATCTGCTCAGCTCAAGTAAGGAAGAAGGCGATCCTCTACGAATGGTAGGACCTTTCCAGATCTACTTTTTATGGGAGTGTTTGCATTTGTTGTATGGATGTTGTGTTCTTATTCTATGAACTCTGCATAGTCAAATATGCTTGCCAACAGTTACACTAGCTTTCACATTTTGCTTGATTACTAGACACATATATTATTGGAAAGGATAAGTACCCATAATCTGGGGAGTAAATTCACGTCTTACCAGGTAATCAATCGATCACGGCATCCTCTGAAGTCATCTCTAGCCAAACTTGTTCTTTATTACTCTGAGTGGCGAGTCGGGTCATTCCTGACCCGCAGCCCACCTCTTTGCTGTGAGAATGACCCAGCCTGCAGCTCACTGGAGCAAAAAAAAAAAGGAGAATGAGTGTGGCTAGAGATGGGTTCAGAGGATGCCCAAGCTCATCTCTATCCAGCACTATGAGGGAGCCTGTAAGCGAATGTAGCGTTCACGTAAGTACTGTGCCATGGGCTAAAGAGAGCTGGCTCAGGTTGGATAACCTCTTTAAAATTATATTAAATGCTGTAAAAAAAAAAAAAAAACACCCACCAACTTACATTAGCATTCGCTGTAGCAACATTTTGTTTAGGCAGGCCAATGGCATTAATGGCAGTGCTAGTCACACCCAAAGAAAGAAGGGTGCGATGCATCTTGCAGCTAGAGGTGCAAGGAGTTGTGGTCCCAGCACAGGTGCAAACTGTGATGATGCCATTGAGCTGCTACCGGCCATACAATAGGAAAAAGTAGGAAGAAAGCAATCAAAATGGTCAGGTGACTGAACGTTTAAAATAAAAAGGTTTTTAAAAAATATTTAAAAGTTAAAATTAATGTACAGTGACTTGAGAAGGGGGTGGGGCCTTGGCTAAATTTCGGTTTGATGACTTTGCTTATGCTTTAATGACTCCCTTCCTTCTCCCCAGCTATATAGACACTCGCCTTCCTTTCTCTACCACATTGTTCTGTTCTGCTGATGTGCTAATATTTGTCTTTGACACACGTTGCAGTGCGCTTTAAGGCCTGGTTCACAGCTATGCAGTTTTTAGCCAACAGAGACCCGAAATAGCCACTTGAGAGGGAAGGGGTGGGACAAATTTAGATGGGGGGAAGGGGTGTCCGATTTTAGTCTTGGCTAGGGCAGCACAAACCCAAAATTTAGGAGTCTTACCTGCCTGTACACGGGACTGCACATGCACAGCTCAGTCTATCATTTTGGCAATAACAAGATGAATAAACTCTTGCACATGCGCAGGAGTGAAGTCATCTCGACCTGGCAAATGAAACTTGGAAGCCAACCAGCCAAAGGTGTCTGTGGTTGGTGGGGAGCTCAGGGGACACCGCAGCGCTGTATACCTGTCTACTTGGGTCATGCTACCACCTTAATGTGAATAGACACTGAACAAAAAGTCAGGAGTTTCCTACCCAAGCATATTTGCAGACTGGCCCTGCCCCTTCCATCATGTTCTTTTATCATCTATGTTTATTCTGTGCTCCAAAATACATAAAGGTGGTTCTAAAGCCTAACATTTTTTACCTTATTTGCACTGCTTGCATTAAGGTAAAAAATGTTTAGACATCACTTTACCTGAGTCCTCATTCGATCTAGCACTGTGCACGTCTGCAGCTCTTCTCTCCCCTCACTATTGAGTCTCGCTGGCTTTGCTGGGGCACCCGGGAGCCATTGGCTCCCAGTGCTGTCAATCAAAGTCATTGATGAGAGAGTGGTGGGTGATTCCGAGTCCTGCTGTTTGTGTCAAAGGATGCAGCGGCAGGGCTCGGATGCAAGTACACACAAGTGCCCCCATAGGAAGCAGCACTGGACAGAGGGGAGGGGCCAGCAGCGCCGGTGGGGGACCCGAAAGAAGGAGGAGGTTCTCTTGAGTCTTTCTCCTCGTTGGCTGAGACACAGCAGTGGGAGCCATTAGCTGTCAATCACAGCCTGTGGGGGGGGGGGGAGTGGGGTGGGGTGGGGCTGAGCTACACTCTGTGTGTCCCGCAGACACACACAGGTAGCTCGGGAGCAAGCACACATGACTGACCTCAGAGGGGCCAGAAGCACCAACAGGGAACCCGAGAAGAGGAGGATCGGGGCTGCTCTGTGCAAAGCAATTGCACAGAGTAGGTAAGTATGACATGTTTGTTATTAAAAAAAAAAGCTGAACCTTTATAATCACTTTCAGTTCTCCACCTCTGCTCACTATCAGCCACAGGAATAAGGGTATGCAGAATAAAATAAGAGAGCTCATCGCATAAAACCACAAAGATTTAAAATTATAATTAAAAAAAAAACATCTGCAAGTATGCATACTCAAATGTTCAAATGCCTCCACAAAACCAGCACAACTAACACTAACTTAATCATGTACAAAGAACTTCCACTTTCTGGTCCAGTAGAACACCAGCTCCTTGCAGATCATGGCGGCAGCGTTCTTTGTACATGATTAAGTTTGTGTTACTTTGAGCTTGGCATTTGAAAACCATGTCACGTGCTATAAGGCCTGGTTCACACCTATGCAGGTTGCAGTTTGCATATTCCAGGTGCATTTTGCATTTTCAATATACATTTTTGGTCCATTGAAGTCTATTGAACCAAAAACCAGAAAAAAGTCCCTGGCCCTTTCCATAAAATGTAGAGATGTGAACGTGACCCATAGGAAACCATGTTAAATGGATTGTAGTGTGTTTCTGTAAAACTTTTTACAGAAACACACTACAGTCCATTTAACTGCGATTAAATGGCATTAAATAATTACCCCTGGGGGGTAGTTGTACAGACTGGAGGGGGTAATTGTGCAGGATTTGTGTGAAATGCTTTATACCAGGCTTTGTGAGACATGTTATATACCAGGCTTTGTGCGAAATGCTATATACCAGGTTTTGTGAGACATGCTATATACCAGGCTTTGTGCGAAATGCTATATACCAGGCTTTGTGCGAAATGCTATATACCAGGCTTTGTGCGAAATGCTTTATAACATACTTTGTGCGAAATGGTATATACCAGGCTTTGTGAGACATGCTATATACCAGGCTTTGTGAGACATACTATACATACCAGGCTTTGTGAGACATGCTATATACCAGGCTTTGTCAAAAATGCTATATACCAGGCTTTGTCAAAAATGCTATATACCAGGATTTTTGAGAAATGCTATTTACCAGGATTGTGAGACATGCTATATACCAGGATTTGTGAGAAATGCTATATACCAGGATTTGAGGTCTGATGGGGCAGCAATTGGGACTGATCTGAGGGGTGAAGGGACAGGTATTGGATTGATGGGCACAGTGGCTGCGTTTGATGGCACAGTGGCTGCGTTTGATGGCACAGTGACTGTGTTTGATGGTACAGTGGCAACGCTTGATGGCGCAGTGGCTGCAGTTGATGGCACAGTGGCTGCGTTTGATGGTACAGCGGCGGTAATTGATGGGCACAGTGGCTGCATTTGATGGCACAGTGGCAGGAATTAATGGGCACAGTAGCTGCATTTGATGGTACAGTGGCTGCATTTGATGGTACAGTGAGGCTGCAATTGATGGGGGGGTTTTTTCAGAATTTTTCAGTTTGTTTGCGCCCTCCAAAAATTTGGAGCATCAGCCGCCACTGACAGTCGCGGATGGGAGATAGGACCGAAAGGGTCAGTTCTTGTGATAAATAGGGGGCTAGGTCTACGAGAGGCAGGATCATGCTCCCATACCTGATAAATAACTAAATTACATGAGCGGGGCAGCTTTGACTAGAAGTGGGGCCACACACTTGCAACCGATAAACAGGACTGAGGGGGCACTGACAAGGCACTGGCACTGGCTTTGACAAGTGGAGCTGCATGCTGGCATCTGATTTGCTAAGCAGCGAGGCATTGGTACTTCGCAGTGGGAGGGCAGTATAAATCTGCATGTCACACTGAGGGAGCCTCGGTCGGCACCTGGCTAACCAGAGCAGTGTCACACTTTGGGTGAGCTACGTGTGGAAAATCTGAGATGAAGCTCTGCACCTCTTCTCTGTGTACAACTTCAAACCATTAATACTCAAAGACATTCAGGAGGTGAGGTCAACACATTCCAGGGACCCAGTAAACCTTCCTTCAGAGCCTGGAGGGGAAGGTGGGATGTTCCCTCAGAAAAGCTGGATGAATCTGCTCAGCTCAAGCAAGTAAGAATGCGATTCTCTACGAATGGTAGGACTTTTCCAGATCTACTTTTTATGGGAGTGTTTGCATTTGTTGTATGGATGTTGTGTTCTTATTCTATATGTATGGACTCTGCATAGTCAATTATGTTTGCCAACATTTACACTAGCTTTCGTGTTATGCTTGATTACTAGACATATATTATTGGAAAGGACAAGTACCGACCCATAATCTAGGGAGTAAATTCACTTCTTCCCAGGTAATCAATCAATCACGGCATCTCCTGAAGTCATTTCTAGTCAAACTTGCTCTTTATTACTCTGCGTAGCGAGTCGGGTCATTCCTGACCGCAGCCCACCTCTTTGCTGTGAGAATGACCCAGCCTGCAGCTCACTGGAGTAAAAAAAAGAAAAGAAAAGGAGAATGAGTGTGGCTAGAGATGGGTTCAGAGGATGCCCAAGCTCATCTCTATCCAGCACTATGAGGGAGCGTGTAAGCGAATGTAGCGTTCACCGTAGTACTGTGCCATGGGCTAAAGAGAGCTGGCTCAGGCTTAATAACCTCTTTAAAGTGATATTAAATTCTGGTGTAAAAAAAAAAACACCCACCAACTTACATTAGCATTCGCTGTAGCAACATTTTGTTTAGGCAGGCCAATGGCATCAATGGCAGCGCTAGTCACACCCAAAGGAAGAAGAGTGCGATGCATCTTGCAGCTAGAGGTTTAAGTTAAAATTTAATGTACAGTGACTTGAGAAGGGGGTGTGGGGCCTTGGCTTAATTTCGGTTTGATGACTTTGCTTATGCTTTAATGACCCCCTTCCTTCTCCCCAGGGACTTTTTTCTGGTTTTTGGTTCCATATACTTCAATGGACCAAAAACGTATATTGAAAATGCAAAATGCACCTGGAATATGCAAACTGCAACCTGCATAGGTGTGAACAAGGCCTTATAGCACATGACATGGTTTTCAAATGCCAAGCTCAAAGTAACACAAACTTAATCATGTACAAAGAACGCTGCCGCCATGATCTGCAAGGAGCTGGTGTGCGTTCTACTGGTCACTTCTGTTTCACATTCTGACGGGTCACCTAATCTGACGAAACTCCGGCTCTGGTGAGAAGCGGGGTCTGTCACTCACAGTTGATAAACAAATAAGATTGAAGGGACCTGATTGGCCGAGCGTGCGGTGGGAGGGAAGTATGAATGATCATGGCCAGCCAGGAGAGAGGCGGAGTTTGCCTGCTCTGACCGCAGTGACATAAGCCACACCCAATATCGATATGTTTATATAGCAAAGCATCCCCACTGTGTGGGATAGGTGGAGACGGTTGCTCGGGAATTAAGGGAAGGGGTGGGCACTTGCCGAGGCCGTGTCAGCCATCATGTTAACTACTTTTATGGAAATGATTAAGAGCTACAATCGAGCTCAAGGTTATCTGCTGCTGTCTCTAATTTGAAAAGTGTAGATATGCATGCATATAAAGTAAACACTCTGAGACACGCTCAGAATTGCTAACTCATTCCACTTCTGATTTATTCAAGGCGGTGTTAATGTTTTATACACACAAATACGTCATTGCTATGTTAGTCTAATAGGTACATCTCATTGGTTAAGATAGAAAAGAAGATGCATAATTTTCATAACGAGGTTTGGCTCTCTTTGGTCTTATCTCCAGTTCCGCGTTCTTCTGTGTGTGGGATGCAGGGGGTAATCGCCATCTTGAGAAAATATAGGAACAGAGCAAATCTGTATACTTATATAATGAGTAAGGAGAAAAATATGTATGCACATAAGAAAATAGACATTTTCAGATTACTATTATTATTATCTACATCACATTCCTTCACAATCCCCCCTAAAATGACTATTTTCTCTTTTCTGTCCCTAATACTAAAGGTCCTACTTTTTAGCCTGGCCCTTCTCCTCAGCAACTCTTTTAGGCTGTATATAGAATTGGGCAGCAACTGTTCACTTCCCTCCTCGATACAGCTGGAGAGGTGCAGTCAGGCGCTATCTATCCCTATAACCCTATAGGATTGTGAGATTATGGACAGGGAGTGATTGTAGAGGAGTGAAGGGTTTGTCATCTTCCATCATAAGGGGGTCCTCTTCTTCTTGGTGGAGAAATGTAGGTGTGCTATTGTCTACAGCCTTGCTCATTAACTTTTTTACAAAAGGTAGAATACAGCATATAATCAGGGCTAAAAGGACCAGGATTATTAATACCGTTACCCGTATCTGGGCGAGCACCTTCTGCCACCCACTCATCCAGCTAAAATATTGGTCCCATGGGTCTGTGATACCTGAGTTCTTCTTCAACTCCAGTGACAGATCTTCTAATTTCTTTATAGCTAAAGTAACCTTACCATTTGGGCCAGTATTATCAGGAATGTATGTGCAGCAAGTTCCTGTTTTTTCTATCATTTTACAGACACCCCCCTTCTCGGCTAACACCATGTCTAAGGCCATCCGGTTCTGGAATGTCATGTAGGAAGTGGGGGCTAGCTGGTCAGCAATTCCCTGGAGGGCGTCTTTAGTGTAATTTACGAATCTCTGTTGGTTATAATATGTGTAGTGTCAGGTCACCTAGAGGCTGGATGACAGATGCACACCGTTGGGATCAGGAGTGCACCGCAAGGTAGTAGACCCTACGGCTGACTGCTGCGGATTGTACCCTGGGAGGTTCAGGAATCAGATCTACTGGATCACTGACACAGATCCCACTGGGAGCTAGAGCATAGATTCCCCAGGGCGCGGAGTCTAAGAGCCAGCGGGTGTTCACCAGAGCCTCTAGTGGTGAGGATGGACTGCGCTGCAGTCTGGCTCCAGGTCGCGGTCCCCAGGGTCTCACAGCTCACGCTCACGGTAGACTACAGGAGATGAGGAAGGAGGGAGCTGGCTGGAACATCAGGGTCACAGGCAAACAGGGATGGTCGGGAACAGGCCAAAGTCGGTAACAGGAATCAGATGTAGGAAACACAGCAAGTACACATAGAGGCTAACACACAGTGGTTGATCAGCACTGCTGGCTTGCAGTGCACAGGTTAATATAGGGTTCCCTGATATGGCCTGGGGTGGGGCCATGCTTAGAGGGGAGGTTACAAAAGCAGTCAGGTGAGGGTCAGCTGGTCTCTAGAGATGAACACATGGAGACAGGTATGCTGATCGACAAACTCTATTGCATAACCATGACATGTAGTTAATTCAATCTACATTCTTGCTGACAGTTGTTATGGGGATCAAAGACTCAAAACCAGCTTTTACCTGATCCCTGCCTTTAAACTCATCAGGGACCCCCCTTGTAACCCCTATGACATGTATGTATACATGAGGATCAAAGCTTCCGGAGAGAGCTGCTCGCTTCCTCCTCTGACTGTGTGCTGGGTCAGTGTATGTATCAGGGGTATCTTTGGTTAGGATATGGGGGCTTTCTATTTTCATCTTTTTTGTCTAATGCACTCTGTGGTCGCCCAGTCTGGCCCTGTGTTCCAACCCACTGGCCCCCACAGAAGCCACAACTCTGTCCCCAGTAACTGTCTGTGTGGCATACATATATGTCCTTACCGTCAGGGATATCACTGTACCAATGGCATCACCATGAAGGGTCAAACGGACAAGGTACTATGTCACAGTAATCTAAGGTAAAGGTGGTCACATGTGTACCTGAAGAGTTACACCAAAACGTAATTATGTTATCATTTTTGTGATGGCCACCTCCTGGGCCCCTCCCCCCTAGATCAAACAGAAAAAGGATATGCAGCACCCGAAAACACGCTCTCCTGCAGTGATAAGCGTGCATTCAGGTGTTCTTCCTGGCCAACTTGACTGAGGTGGCTGTGGTCAGCAAAACTTGGAATGGACCATCATAACTTGGCTCAAGGATCTCCAGACAGTAGTTGGTGTGTTCCTGTATCTAATTCAGGATCTGGAATGGAAGAAAACACCTGGACATGCATTCAGGTTAATTCTCGTGATAATGTGGTTACATAATTAGTCAACACATCAGACTGTAACTGTAACTGTTGTGGAAAGTAACAACCAAGTCTGGGAGCTGAACCAAACAAAATTTCATAAGGGGATAGGGCATGTTTCCCCTGGGGGTGTGTCTGACACTGAACAGGGCAATGGGCTAACTGTCTGGCCAACTCATGTTAGTCTCTTGGGCCATCTTTAACATCCTGTTTTTAGTGTCCCATTCATCCTTTCTACCTTCCCGCTACTTTGAGGGTGGTATGGGATGTGTAGTGCCAACTGAACCCCCAGTGCTGCCCAAATCTCTTTAGTAAGGGTTGTTGTTAGGGCTGGTCCCTGATCTCTCAATATCACCTCTGGGACCCCAAATCTACATACTATCTCACTCAGTAGTTTCTTAGCTGTGGTCCTGGCAGTCGTGACCACTTCCACTAGGGCGTTTTCAAATCTGTCACTTCTTGGCACTTGAGAATGATCAATTTGCATCCTCTGGAATGGGGTATAGGGCTTTTGCCAGGTGCTTCTTCTGTGCATTCTGGGTTACATTTGGTGCAGATAATGCATGATCTGCAGAAGCTGTCGGTCAGTGGAGTAACTCTTGGTGCAACACTTGTTGATAAGAGAGTTCATAAAAGTCTTTGTCAAGTGGGCAGCTCCATGTGCCCATTGCACCACGGCTGGGTACATACTCCTGAGTAGACAAGGCTTCTTGTTGCACTCGAATAGTCCATTTCTGAGAGTTGCTCCTTTTCTCCATTTCCAGCTTTCCTTCTTATCCGGACTTGTTGTTTCCTGTAGTTCTTTTAGATAAACTCTGTCCACTGGGAAAGTCTGTAAGGTAAGCACGGGGTGGTTTTCTTCTACCACCCTGCTGTCCACTTCCCGCGGACCACCAGCTGTCTGTTTAGCAGCTGTATTGGCTCGATGATTGTCTTAAGCTTCCTTTGAGTTCATTTTGTCGTGTGCTTTTACTCAGAATAGTCACTTGGGTTGGGAGAAGCAAGGCATCAATCAAGTTTTCACAGGTGTTCCTGCAGCCATCAGGAATCCTCTGTTCTAGATAACACCATAATCATGGGCAATGTTGAAAGCATATCTTGAGTCCATATAAATGTTGGCTCTTTTTCCCTCTGCCCATTTACGTGCTGTAGTAAGTGCTTATAGCTCTGCCTCCTGTGTAGACATCACCGGTGTTAAGGCTTCAGCTTGTAGAACAGTGTTTTCAGTGGTGACCGCGTGTCCTGTGCGGTCACGGGGGTAACAAGTCAAGACTCTACTCCTCCTCCTTTCCCCCCTCGAGAAGTGGAAGAAGGGTGGTAGGGTTCAGTGTTTGACAACTTAATAGAGTAATGCTGTCCAGTAGGAGGGAACACAGGAGTCTCAAGTGTCTGGTAGTGGACAAGTGTTTCGGCTGGATCTTGGTTGAATATGGCAACAACGTCATGGGGAACAAGCAGAACGAGGCAGTGTCCGAGGACCAAGTTCAAAGTTTTGTCAAGCAAGTCTTGTGTAGCAAATCCAGCTCGCAGACACAATAGGCCTCCTCTTGCTACCGCATCCAGCCGAAAGGAATAATATCCTATGGGGCGTAGGCTGATGCCGTGTGATTGGGTGAGTACACCTGCAGCATGTCCCAGACGTTCGGATACAAAGAGCTTGAGCGTTTTGTCGTAGGCTGGGAGCCCTAGCGCCGGGGGTGGCGCACTCAAGGGTTTCAAACTTTAGATATTTCTTCAGGAGACATCTGGAAGGGTCTGATTGCAGAGCATCAGTAGGAAGGCTTCTGGAATCCATGCTCTGCACTAGGAAATTAGTCCAAGGAAAATGACAGGTGTTGAGCACCACTGCAATTTGGGCTTTGAGGCTCTGCAGCCCTGGTTGGCAAGATAGCACAACAGGCTTTCTGAGGTGACTTCAACAGGGGGTAAGTCAGCTGCACAAAAGAGAAGGTCATCAACATGTTGGAAGAGAATCACTTCCGGGTGTTCCTTTTGTCATGTGTTAAGGATGATAGCCATAGCTTTTGCAAACTGGCTTGGAAAGTTCTGTGCCCCTTGTGGCACAACTGTTTAGGTATGTTGCCGTTTCTTTCCGTGGATGAATGCGAAAAGGTACCAGCAGAAGGGGTGAGGGTGGACACTGAAGAAAACGTTTGTAAGGTCCACCTCTGTGAGGTATTTTGCAGTCAAAGGCATCCACAGTAGGTACCTGGTTCTCTTTTTAGGATTCTCTTCTTGGGGTTATTGTGGTTTCCGGGGCAATGAAGCGCCCTCTTTTAGCTTGACTGAAACTGGTGGCACCTTTAAGTTACCGTTGTCTCCCGGTCCTGTGGACCATAGGCACGCAGGGATTCTGTCAAGTACTTCCTGCAGTATTGAACTTGAAGTTTTTTTTTTCTTTCTTCATTAAGTGTCATCAGGAGAGGCAGAGAACACAAAGCAGATGAGTCTTCTAAAGATAGGGGAGTATGTAACTTCACCCCCCTTCAGGCGTGTCCTGATTGAGGCCTGTAGTCTGGACAACACATCAGCTCCTAGTAGATTCAAGGGACATGTAGAGGACACCACAAATCTGGCAAGCAAATCAGGAAGTGGAAAGGAAAGAATTATTAGGCAGGTTCACCGCTCTCAACACACTTTTGGCTGCACCCCTGTCAATGAGGAAAGTGGTAGGTTTTTCGTCTGGGACATCTTGGGGCTCTGCATTCTTTCCTTATGTGACCCCGTTTCCCACAGTTGTAACAGGTGATCCTTACCCTGGTATTGGGCAGTGGTGGTGGACGAGTGTAGGCGGGATCTTCATCATGGGTTACCATGAGGGGCGTTGGTTTTTTACCTTTTTGATTTTCTATACCTCTGGCCACCAACAATAAATCAGACATTTTCATTGAATGGTATTCAGGGCGGGCCACCATCAGGCCTTTTCTGATATCCTCTCTGAGCCCTGAAACAAAAGCAGTTGATAACATGTGTGTGTGTGCCTTTATGAGTCTAGCATGATACTTCTTCACAGACTCCCCTTTATCTTGGGTAATATCTTGGATTGTGGTCTTCTGATCCGTCAACTTCTCCTTTGCCCAGTCGTGGAGTTGTGCACAGAACTCCACGCCTGAGGTGTAGGAAGTGGCACTTGTCAGGCAGGCATCATTGAAGGCCATCTGCATGACTGGCCAAAAGACATATCCTGCTTTGATTTGGCATAGGCTGATCAAGTCTCTCCAGGCAGCTGAGTAAGTTTCTTGTATTTGCACTATCCTGTGGTAGAAGGGAATTGGCTGCTTCTCTGGGTCAGGCAGACTTGTCACTAAGGCCGCTGCTTGTGATAGAGTAAAAGCGACATACATCACTGGTGCCCCTTCTGGTAACCGAGACTGTTGTTGGGGCGGGGGCTGACAAGAGGCACTGTTCTTTACGGTTGCCAGCATGTGTTTGAGATCCTCTCGGAACTGAGAGTCTGGAGCCGGATTGGGGGTTAAATCAGTGGGTGGCCTTGCTGCCTGCTGTCGGGCTTCCCACTCAGATGCTTCTTCATCATTAACATATCCGGCCTGGGAATGTGATGCTCCCGTATTGGGGAAGACAGGTGTGTGGTATGAACCATCTTGGTTTAAAACAGCGAGGGCTGGGTACAGGCTGTTTAAGCTTACTGGGTGTACCAAGATGGCCGCCGGCAGGAAGTGCACTGGACTGGGTAGAAAGTGAAGGCATGGGTGCACTAAGATGGCCGCCGGGCTGAGTTGTCACAGTGGGTTGTGCTTGGGTGGTGAGAAAGGAGTGGTTGTTAGACGGAGGGCAGTGCTGTCCCTCCCCTCCTTTGTTTCAGGTTCCAACATATTATCAGTTTTGTGATAAACATACATAATACAATCGCCATCTTTCTTAACTTCCTTTATCCAATTTTCTTTATCACACAGGATTTTTCTCCCTGTTTCTTCTGCAACATAACTTTCGTCACTTCTTTCAACTTTGTTAACTATTTCAACATCTTCTTCTCTCCTTCTTTACAATATCACTTTCATTACAATATCACTTTCTGTTTCTCGGCTAACGTCTTGAGAGGGGAATACATACAACCAAGGAGTTAATATTTTTCTCAGCGTTCTTATCAGCAAATTCCTTCGGTGGGAGCTCATAAGACTAATGTACGATTAATCTCAGAACAAGAACAAACACATTAGGGGTAGTGAGGAGCAACGGCCCGCGACCCAACAGATCTCCCGGGCAGCCCCCCTCCGACTTTAACCAGTCCCCACCCCCTCTCGTGTATATAGCAAACAATAAACCACAAATACAATCACGACAGGACATTACACCTGCCACTCTCTGAACCGTAAAGCCTCAGCAGGCTAAGATAAACGCAAGGGCAGACCACCCTGCAAAAATAAACCCGTTTATAGACGTTTTTCTACAGCTCTACACCAAGAGGCCGACAACTCTTCTTGGGGTGAGTCCTCTGTAACGCTTTCAGACTGCAAAGCCAGCAGCTGAGATAACTCTCAAAGGTTCCTTGAACCTAGAGTACACCTGTCTATAAACGACTGCTACAAAAAAACTATCTCACTCCAGAGGCCAACAGCTCGTCTGGAGATGAGACCATACATTCACGCATGTAGCACTTTTAGACTGCTGAGTTTCGTAACCCAAAGAATGACAGACAGTGAACAAAAAATACAGTCAGCAGAAACCCATCAGCAGGTTCGTTAAACAACCTCAGGCGAGGAAATACCTGCCTCTAAGACAGTCTCAGCATACCGACAGAATCCAGCCGTCAACCGAAAGATAAGAGAGTCGTACAGTGGTAAGAATATAAATCAACTCACCGGTACTGCTAGGGCTGCGCAAACCCCACTCTCATTAATCAGTTAACGCCCGAATGCTTGTCGCGGTATAACTTCGACCGTAGCCTGAGATCCCGGGTTTCGGCACCAACTTTTATGGAAATGATTAAGAGCTACAATCGAGCTCAAGGTTATCTGCTGCTGTCTCTAATTTGAAAAGTGTAGATATGCATGCATATAAAGTAAACACTCTGAGACACGCTCAGAATTGCTAACTCATTCCACTTCTGATTTATTCAAGGCGGTGTTAATGTTTTATACACACAAATACGTCATTGCTATGTTAGTCTAATAGGTACATCTCATTGGTTAAGATAGAAAAGAAGATGCATAATTTTCATAACGAGGTTTGGCTCTCTTTGGTCTTATCTCCAGTTCCGCGTTCTTCTGTGTGTGGGATGCAGGGGGTAATCGCCATCTTGAGAAAATATAGGAACAGAGCAAATCTGTATACTTATATAATGAGTAAGGAGAAAAATATGTATGCACATAAGAAAATAGACATTTTCAGATTACTATTATTATTATCTACATCACATTCCTTCACACTACAACAAAGAATGGGTACATGACACACTCCCTGGAATTCAGAAAGACTGGAGCAGACAGATTTTGCAAATTCTTCTACCTGTCTAGAACTTGTACTTAAATTTGTCTCATGCTGCGCCACTTTTACAATGCACCAGACACTTTGGCAAAACCTGTCTGAGCCAAAAGGCTCACAAATGCTTCATGAATCTATCACAAAAGTGGTGCAGCAGTTTTATTGAATTCTCCCCACTATCGTTATATATTCTACAGCCACGGTTGGGAGACAGGTCAGCTCTTGTGATAAACAGAATTGAGGTGGCCAGGCCAGGTCTACGAGAGGCAGGATCATGCTCCCATACCTGATAAACAACTAAATTGCATGAGCATGGCCAGCTTTGCCTAGAAGTGGGGCCGAGCACTTGCACCTGATAAGCTGATAAACAAACAAGACTGAGGGGGATGGCTGGCTCTGACAAGAGGTGGGGCTGCATGCTGGCACCTGATTTGCTGAGCAGCATGGCATTGGTACTTCGCAGTGGGAGGGCAGGATAAATCTGCATGTTACACAGAGGGAGCCTGGATTGGCACCTGGCCAACCAAGGCAGTGTCACACTTTGGGTGAGCTATTTGTGGAGAATCAGAGATTAAGCTCTGCACCTCTTTTCTGTATACAATTTCAAACCAGTAATACTCATAAAGACATTCAGAAGTGAGGCCAACACATTCCAGGGGCCTAAAAATCCTTCCTTCATCAGAAGGGAAGATGGGATGTTCCCTCAGAAGAGCTGTATTATTCTGCTCAGCTCAAGCAAGGAAGAAGGTGATCCTCTACGAATGGTAGGACCTTTCCAGATCTACTTTTTAAGGAAGTGTTTGCATTCGTTGTATGGATGTTGTGTTCTTATTCCGTATGTATGGACTTTGCATAGTTGATTATGTCTGCCAAAAGTTACACTAGCTTTCACATTATGCTTAATTACTAGACACATATATATTATTGGAAAGGACGCTGTCAGCTTGTCCATGCAGAGACAAATGATAGTGTTCTTTCAAGGGCATCCCTTGACCATGATATACCGTATTTATCGGCGTATAACACGCACTTTTTTCCCCTTAAAATCAGGGGAAAGTCGTGGGTGCGTGTTATACGCCGATCCCCGCTATCGCTATGTGAATTTCAGAGATCGCCGCCGACATTCACATAGCGAGTAGTTTGAAATATGGCGCCGCGGAGTTCGGAAGGACTCGGCGGTGCTGTACGAGCGCCGCCGAAATCACAGAGCCGAGATACACATAGTCGAGTGTATTTGGCTCTTTCCGGCGCCGCTCACAGTCCCGCCCAGTCCCGCCATTGGACCTGTGTTATGTCCATCATAGGGCGGGACTGGGTGGGACTGTGAGCGGCGCCGGAAAGAGCCGAGAACCCTCGGCTATGTGTATCTCGGCGGCGTTCGTTCACTTCCGCCGACCCCGAGTCCCTCCGAACTCCACGGCGCCATATTTAAAAGTACTAGTATGTGTATGGCGGCGGCGGCGGCGGGGACAAGGCTGCAGGGACACTGGGGACAAGGCTGCTCTGTGGACAAGGCTGCTCTGTGGACAAGGCTGCTCTGTGGACAAGGCTGCACTGGGGACAAGGCTGCACTGACAAGGCTGCACTGGGGCAAAGCTGCACTGACAAGGCTGCACTGACACTGAAAAGGCTGCAATGACACTAACAAGGCTGCAGATGAACACTGATGAGGCTGCATTGATGGGCATTTTAATGTAAGTTTCTTTTCCTTAAACTTCCCTCCTAAAAGTTTTTTTCCTTAAAATTCTCTCCTAAACTTGGGGTGCGTGTTATACGCCGGCGCGTGTTATACGCCGATAAATACGGTACTCACCTTATCTGCACTCCCTTGCAGCTCCTTGATCCTCCCTCGCAGCTGGTAAGAATACACAGCACTTACTGGTATGGAGGAGAGAATGGCCTGCTCTCCTGTGACAGAACCTAGGCTTAGCCCAAGCACTGACACATAATCTAGGGAGTAAATTCACTCCTTTCCAGGTAATCAATCGAGCATGGGCTCCTCTGAAGTCATCTCTAGCCAAACTCTGAACTTGCTCTTTATTACTCTGAGTGGCGAGCCAGGTCATTCTTGACCTGCAGCCCACCTCTTTGCTGTGAGAATGACCCACGCAGCTCCCTGGAGCAAAGAAAAAAAAAGAACATTAATTTGGCAAGAGATGGGTTGAGAGGATGTCCAAGCTCATCTCTATCCAGCACTATGAGGGTGCACATGTAAGGTATATAGAGTTAGTGTAAATTAGCTCCACTTTTATAAGATGTCTGTATTTTAGTTTGAATTTGGTGCATTCCTTGTATCACAGTGTAAAAGGGGCGCATTTCACAATGACCTGAATTTGCAGTATGAGTCATTGTCAGAAGCAAAAGAGTCACAAAAGCTTCATGAATCTATCACAATAGTGGTGCAGCAGTTTTGTTGAATTCTCCTCTCATTTGCCACTATGCCTAATTTGGTGTTAATGTGCAAAATATGGAATACAGCTAAAAAATTGTTGGAAATCTCCTATCCTACCAGATATACCCTTATCTGGGGTAATGATAGACTGCAGGAGCTATTTAATCTTCAGGGTTTTCAAAAATGGGAGAAAGCAGGGGCAACCACCCTAGTTCAACTATATGAAAATGGCCATTTTAAAAATTATGAGCAGTTGAGGTCAGAGTACTCCCTACAGCCTAGGTGGTTTTTCCAGTTCCTTAAGTTGTGTCATGTAGTACACACCCATTTTTCTTCAGCTGAGCTATCCTTTTCCCCCATTCCCACCCTGGATAGAATAGTGCAAGCAAAGTCATCCAAGGGCCTTATCTCTGTAATGTATATAGTCCTTTTGGAAACATTTTTAACAAGGTTTCCTATTTGTTCCAAGATGGGATGGGAAAGAGACATTGGCCCTATCCCTGAAGAGATTTGGGAGGAGATTCTTCGGTCTCTTCCTCTCACCTCTCTCTCTTCATCTCATAGATTGACTCTGATTTTTATTTTACACAGGGTATACAGAACCCCGAAATTTTTGTATTCTATAGGCCTGAGATCTGATCCAGCATGTGCCAGATGTGGTAATTCTGGTACACTTATACATTTATTGTAGAGATGTCTGAAACTCTAGAGATGCTGGGAGGAGGTGGTGGGTACACTTATTGGCCCTTTTGATTTAAATATTCCAGTTCAACCACTTATATGCCTATTGGGCTATCTTGATCCCAATCTTTATACTCCTCCTTTTTCTGATACTATGCAGCATGCTCTTTTTGTAGCCTGCAAACAAATTGCCCTTATGTGGATCTCTCTATATCCTCCCACTCTGTCTGATTGGATTTTTTTATCTCACTTATTTTTTAAGAAACTCAATGAATAAGTTTAATGCTATTTGGGCACAATGGATGGAGTCAATGTCCAAGCTAGTGCAGTAGGGAAATTAAAACTACAAACTATAAAAATCTCTGTATAATATGTATTATAGGTGGGATATATTTATTTGTTTTTGTGTTTTTTTTTTTTCTTTTGGAGTTTTGTGTGATGTATTTATTGTGTTGTTTATGTATTGCAAGGTTTTGTGAAAAATGGGAAAAATTAAAAAAAAAATCTGATTAAGTATTCTTCCCACTATCTTTATATATTCTGCAGTCATGGGCGGGAGATAGGATGGAAAGGGTGGGGTCAGCTCTTGTGATAAACACGATTGAGGGGGCTGGGCCAGGTCTAAGAGAGGCAGGCTCACGCTCCCATACCTGATAAGCAACTAAATTCCATTAACAGAGCCAGCTGTGACTAGAAGTGGGGCTGCACACTTACACCTGATAAGCGGATAAACAAACATGACTTATGGGGCACGTCTGGCTTTGACAAGAGGTTGTACTGCATTTTGGCACCTGATTTGCTGAGCATTAGTACTTCGCAGTGGGATGGCAGTATAAATCAGCATGTTGCACTGAGGGAGCTTTGGTCGGCCCCTGGCCAACCACAGCAGTGTCACACTATAGGTGAGCTGTGCAAAGAATCTGAAAGATGAAGCTATGCACCTGTTCTCTGTTTACAACTTCAAATCAATAATACTCACAAAAACATTCAGAGGTGAGACCAACACATTCCAGGGACCCAAAAATAACCTTCCTTCTGAGCGGTTGGTTCTGAGAGCAATGGCCCGAACCCCATTCCATAACACTTGGAAGGTGCTCATTGCGGTATAGAGCTGGTCCAAAAGTTGCGCGTGAAGGTTGTGTGCAAGCACACATAAAGTGCAGGGGAACTCTGTGCTCCCTTCCGAAGCTGGAAGACTGCTTACCAGTGCTCTTGAATTTTTTTTAACTCTGCCATGGCCAGTCCCAAGCCCATGCTGCGAAAAGAGGAGGGTTGGGTGCTGGGACAGCAAACCAGCCCTGTAAAAACATTTGTAGAGCAATTGGGAGAGTTCAGTGACACTGAGGTGATGATCCATCTCGGGGGAGGTTCAGTGTCACTGCGGCAGTGAAGACCTCTCTGAGCGCGGATGGTTCTGAGAGCAATGGCCCAGACCCCATTCCATAACACTTGGAAGATGCTCATTGCGGTATAGAGCTGGTCCAAAGGTTGCGCGTGAAGGTTGTGTGCAAGCACACGTAAAGTGCAGGGGAACTCTGTGCTCCCTTCGAAGCTGGAAGACTGCTTACCAGTGCTCTTGAATTTTTTTTTAACTCTGCCATGGCCGGTCCCAAGCCCGTGCTGCGAAAAGAGGAGGGTTGGGTGCTGGGACAGCAAACCAGCCCTGTAAAAACATTTGTAGAGCAATTGGGAAAGTTCAGTGACACTGAGGTGATGATCCATCTCAGGGGAGGTTCAGTGTCACTGCGGCAGTGAAGACCTCTCTGAGCATGGTTGGTTCTGACAGCAAAGGCCCAGACCCCATTCCATAACACTTGGAAGATGCTCATTGTGGTATAGAGCTGGTCCAAAGGTTGCGCGTAAAGGTTGTGTGCAAGCACATGTAAAGTACAGAGGAACTCTGTGCTCCCTTCCGAAACTGGAAGACTGCTTACCAATTTTTGACCAATTTCAGGCTAAAAGGGTCGGGGGTGCGATTTTGGTCATTTTGGACTGATTTTGGGCTATAAGGGCCGGGGGGTGCGATTTTGGTCATTTTGGACCAATTTCCATCTAAAAGGGATGGGGGTGCGATTTTGGTCATTTTGGACCGATTTCCATCTAAAAGTGCCGGGGGTGTGATTTTGGTAATTTTGGACCAATTTCAGGCTAAAAGGGCCGGGGGTGCGATTCTGGTCATTTTGGACCGATTTTGGGCTAAAAGGGCCGGGGGTGCGATTTTGGTCATTTTGGACCGATTTTGGGCTAAAAGGGCCTGGGGGGTGCGATTTTTTTTTTTTTTGTCATTTTGGTCTGTTTTCCGGCTAAAAGGCCCGGGGGTGCGATTTTGTTCGTCTTGGACCAATTTGGGGCAAAAAGGGCTGGGGGTGCGATTTTGGTAATTTTGGACCGATTTCCATCTAAAAGTGCCAGGGGTGCGATTTTGGTCATTTTGGACCAATTTTGGGGTAAAAGGGCCGGGGGTGCGATTTTGGTCATTTTTAATTCCAATAATTTTTATTGGTTTGAAAGATTCAAACAGTATAAATTGTAAACAGTGTGTTTGTAAACAGTACAATTTGCATACAGTATAAATTGTATAAATATTCTGCGACATCACAAAATCGCCTTATACATCAGGTGATATGTAATGGTATACACAGTTTGGTTTGATGCCAGCAGTTGTTGGCTATCATTGAATATGATAGTATAATCATCAGTTGGATATTTGGCAATGTACATTTATACTAAACAGTTATTCCGGAAATAAGCTAGTAAAAGGACTAGCATTCCAAACGATATAAAACTTTGTTGTACTAGTATTAACATTGTTAAGGTAATATAAATAATAATTTCATTAAAACAAAAACAGAAAATATGCAGCGTTGCACACTTCGTATGAGTATGGGTTGTAAGTAATCAGAACATAAAGAACTTTAATCTTTATGATTAAGTGCGTACCATGTTATCCAACCAGACCATTTGGTTTGTGATTTTAAGTATTGACCCTGGGCTGCCGCAAACATACGTTCGTATGTAGCATGTGTATTAGTCAGCTCAGTAATTTCGCGGAAAAAGGGAGGTTTAGTATCTTTCCAATGTCTCAGTATTGTTAACCTAGTGCTAAGTAGTATGTGTATAATTATAGTTCTGGTAGCTGCCGGTATGTTTTCTATGCTTAATGAAAGAACAGCCAAGTCCGCTTTAGGGGTGACTGTAGAGCCTGCTATTACTGAAATTAATATAAATACTTTTTGCCATAATGATCGTATGATTGGGCATGCCCATATTATATGGTATAAGGTACCTACTTGTCCGCAGTTTCTCCAGCATAGAGGCGAGGTTTTTTGAGCGAATTTAGATATTCTGTATGGTGTTAAATACCACCTTAGCATTAATTTATAGGTTATCTCCCACAGATTAACACATTTAGTGGCTGCAAATGTGTTGTGTAGGGCTTTTTGCCATTGTTCTTCTGTGTAGGTTGTACCCAATGCACGCTCCCACGCTATGATGTTGTCAGTTTTGGTGAACACATGTTTGTTGTTGAGCAAGTTATAAAATAGAGATATTCCTTTTATGTTAGTGTTGGGGTTTGTGAAGTATAGGAATACTCGCCATGGTACCTCAATGGTTGTGTTTGGGTGTTTTTGGAGTAGATGAGATATCTGGATGTAGCTATAATAGTCGTTGTCATTCAAACCATATTCGGTTTGCAGGGCCTCAAAACGTTTTAGGTGTTGGACCAGTCATAAGATCTTCTAGTGTTAGTATGCCTCTGGACATCCAATGTGTTATGGGCAAATTTGGTATAACCAATGTTAAGCTGGATGTAGTAATTGGGATACTTTTGGTTGTTTGGTTCGAGAGTTTTAATGATAAGAACGTTTTCCAAGCTAGTAGTGTAGCAACCATTGTAGGGGATAGGTGTGTTTGAGTGTACGTCTGGATGCTGGAGGATAACAGTAAGTCAGCTAGGTTTGTCCTGGGAACCTGTGCTGTCTCTAGCTCTAACCATCTATGGGTCTGTGTTTGGGGTAACCAATATTTGGCTTGTGAAAGAATTGCTGCTATATAATAGTCTTTTAGTATAACGTGTCCTATTCCTCCAGCATCTCTAGACCTAGTAAGTTTCATGAAGGCACACCTAGCCTTCTTGCCTTGCCATAGAAATGTATTGATCTGGGATTGAGCATTGGAAAAGAAGGAATTAGGAACAGGAATTGGGAGCGTTCTAAATAAATAGAGCATCTGTGGCAGTACTATCATTTTAAACGCTGCCAGTCTTCCCGACCACGATAATTCTACTTTGGCTAGGTCCAGGAATTTTTTCTGCAGTATTCCTAGAAATGAGGTATAGTTAGCAGCCACTAGGTTATCTATCGTTGCTGTTAGGGTTATGCCCAAGTATTTTATTTTTATATATTTTTTGGTAATTTTGGACCAATTTCCGTCTTAAAGGGCCGGGGGTGCGATTTTGGTCATTTTGGACCGATTTTCGGTTAAAAGGGCCGGGGGTGCGATTTTGGTCATTTCGGACCGAATTCTGGCTAAAAGAGCCGTGGGTGTGATTTTGGTCATTTTGGACCGATTTCCGGCTAAAAGGGCCGGGGGTGCGATTTTGGTCATTTTGGCAGGATTTCCATCTTAAAGGGCCAGGGGTGCGATTTTGGTCATTTTGGACCGATTTCCTGTCTGAAAGGGTCGGGGGTGCGATTTTGGTACTTTTGGACCGATTTCTGGCTAAAAGGGCCAGGGGTGCGATTTTGGTCATTTTGGACCGATTTCCATCTTAAAGGGCCAGGGGTGCGATTTTGGTCATTTCGGACTGATTTCTGGCTAAAAGAGCCATGGGTGCGATTTTGGTCATTTTGGACCGATTTCCATCTTAAATGGCCAGGGGTGCGGTTTTGGTCATTTTGGACCGATTTCCTGTCTGAAAGGGTCGGGGGTGCGATTTTGGTCATTTTGGACCGATTTCCGGCTAAAAAGACCGGGGGTGCGATTTTAGTCATTTTGGACCGATTTCTGGCTAAAAGGGCCGGGGGTGCGAATTTTGGTCATTTTGGACCGATTTCTGGCTAAAAGGGCCGGGGGTGCGAATTTTGTCATTTCGGACCGATTTCTGGCTAAAAGAGCCATGGGTGCGATTTTGGTCATTTTGGACCGAATTTCGGCTAAAGGGGCCGGGGGTGCGATTTTGGTCATTTTGGACCTATTTTGGGCTAAAAGAGCCGTGGGTTCGAGTTTAGTCATATTTGACTGATTTCCGGTTAAAAGGATTGGGGGGTGCGATTTTGGTCATTTTGGACCGATTTTTGTCTTAGAGGGCCGGGGGTGCGATTTTGGTAATTTTGGACCGATTACTGGCTAAAAGGGCCGGGGTTGCGATTTTTGGTAATTTTGGAACGATTTCCGTCTTAGAGGGCCGGGGGTGCGATTTTGGTCATTTCGGACAGATTTCTGGCTAAAAGAGCCGTGGGTGCGATTTTGGTCATTTTGGACCGATTTCCATCTTAAAGGGCCAGGGGTGCGTTTTTTGTTATTTTTCACCGATTTTGGGCTAAAAGAGCCGTGGGTGCGATTTTGGTCATTTTGGACCGATTTCAGGCTAAGAAGGCCGGGGGTGCGATTTTAGTCATTTTGGACCGATTTCTGTCTAAAAGGGCCGGGAGTGCGATTTTAGTCATTTTGGACCGATTTCTGGCTAATAGGGCCGGGGGTGTGATTTTGGTAATTTTGGGCCGATTACTGGCTAAAAGGGCTGGGGGTGCGATTTTTGTCATTTTGGACCGATTTCCGGTTAAAAAGGCCAGGGGTGCGATTTTTGTCATTTTGGACCGATTTCCGGTTAAAAAGGCCAGGGGTGCGATTTTGGTCATTTCGGACCGATTTCTGGCTAAAAGAGGCATGGGTGCGATTTTTGGTCATTTTGGACCTAATTCCGGATAAAGGGGCCAGGGATGCGATTTTAGTAATTTTGGACCGATTTCCATCTTAAAGGGCCAGGGGTGCGATTTTGGTCATTTTGGACCGATTTTGGGCTAAAAGAGCCGTGGGTGCGATTTTGATCATTTTGGACCGATTTTAGGCTAAAAGGGCCGGGGGTGCGATTTTGGTAATTTTGGACGGATTTCCATCTAAAAAGGCCGAAGGTGCAATTTTGGTCATTTTGCACCGATTTCCATCTGAAAGGGCCGGGGGTGCGATTTTGATAATTTCGGACCGATTTCTGGCTAAAAGAGCCGTGGGTGAGATTTTGGTCATTTTGGACCGATTTGCATATAAAAGGGCCAGGGGTGCGATTTTGGTCATTTTGGACCGATTTCCAGCTAAAAGGACCGGGGGTGCAATTTTGGTCATTTTGGACCGATTTCTGCCTAAAAGGGCCGGGGGTGCGATTTTGATCATTTTGGACCGATTTCTGCCTAAAAGGGCCGGGGGTGCGATTTTGGTAATTTTGGACTGATTTCGGGGTAAAAGGTCCGGGGTGCGATTCTGGTCATTTTGGACCGATTTCTGCCTAAAAGGGCCGGGGGTGCGATTTTGGTCATTTTGGACCGATTTCTGGCTAAAAGGGCCAGGGGTGCGATTTTGGTCATTTTGGACCGATTTCTGGCTAAAAGAGCCGTGGGTGCGATTTGTCATTTTGGACCAATTTCCGGCTAAAAGGGCCGGGTTTGGGATTTTGGTAATTTTGGACCGATTTCTGTCTAAAAGGGCCAGGGGTGCGATTTTGGTAATTTTGGACCGATTTCTGGCTAAAAGGGCCGGGGGTGCGATTTTGGTAATTTTGGAATGATTTTGGGCTAAAAGGGCCGGGGGTGCGATTTTGGTCATTTTGGACCGATTTCTGTTTAAAAGGGCTGGGGGTGCGATTTTGGACATTTTAGACCGATTTCCGTCTAAAAAAAGCCGGGTTGCGATTTTGGTCATTTTGGACCAATTTCGGGCTGAAAGAGGCCGTGGGTGCGATTTTGGACCGATTTCCGGCTAAAAGGGCCGGGGGTGCGATTTTGGTCATTTTGGACCGATTTCCAGCTAAAAGGGCTGGGGGTGCGATTTTGGTCATTTTGGACCGATTTCCAGCTAAAAGGGCGGGGGGTTCGATTTTGGTCGTTTTGGAACGATTTTGGTGTAAAAGGGCCGGGGTTGCGATTTTGGTCATTTTGGACCGATTTCGGGGTAAAAGAGCCGTGGGTGCGATTTGTCATTTTGGACCAATTTCCGGCTAAAAGGGCCGGGGGTGCAATTTTGGTAATTTTGGACCGATTTCTGGTTAAAAGTGCCGGGGGTGCGTTTTTCGTCATTTTGGACCGATTTCTGCCTAAAAGGGCCGGGAGTGCGATTTTGGTCATTTTTGACCGATTTCTGTTTAAAAGGGCTGGGGGTGCGATTTTGGACATTTTAGACCGATTTCCGTCTAAAAAAAGCCGGGTTGCGATTTTGGTCATTTTGGACCAATTTCGGGCTGAAAGAGGCCGTGGGTGCGATTTTGGACCGATTTCCGGCTAAAAGGGCCGGGGGTGCGATTTTATTCATTTTGGACTGATTTCCGGCTAAAAGGGCCGGGGGTGCAATTTTGGTCATTTTGGACTGATTTCTGTCTAAAAGGGCCGGGGGTGCGATTTTGGTAATTTTGGACCGATTTCTGGTTAAAAGTGCCGGGGGTGCGTTTTTCGTCATTTTGGACCGATTTCTGCCTAAAAGGGCCGGGAGTGCGATTTTGGTAATTTTAGACCGATTTCTGTTTAAAAGGGCTGGGGGTGCGATTTTGGACATTTTAGACCGATTTCCGTCTAAAAAAAGCCGGGTTGCGATTTTGGTCATTTTGGACCAATTTCGGGCTGAAAGAGGCCGTGGGTGCGATTTTGGACCGATTTCCGGCTAAAAGGGCCGGGGGTGCGATTTTATTCATTTTGGACTGATTTCCGGCTAAAAGGGCCGGGGGTGCAATTTTGGTCATTTTGGACTGATTTCTGTCTAAAAGGGCCGGGGGTGCGATTTTGGTAATTTTGGACCGATTTCCAGCTAAAAGGGCTGGGGTGCAATTTTGGTCATTTTGGACCGATTTCTGGTTAAAAGTGCCGGGGGTGCGATTTTGGTCATTTTGGACCGATTTCAATCTAAAAGGGCGGGGGGTTCGATTTTGGTAGTTTTGGAACGATTTCGGGGTAAAAGAGCCGTGGGTGCGATTTGTCATTTTGGACCGATTTCTGGTTAAAAGTGCCGGGGGTGCGATTTTGGTCGTTTTGGAACGATTTCGGTGTAAAAGGGCCGGGGTTGCGATTTTGGTCATTTTGGACCGATTTCGGGGTAAAAGAGCCGTGGGTGCGATTTGTCATTTTGGACCGATTTCCGGCTAAAAGGGCCGGGGGTGCGATATTGGTCATTTTGGACCGATTTCTGCCTAAAAGGGCCGGGAGTGCGATTTTGGTAATTTTTGACCGATTTCTGGCTAAAAGGGCCAGGGGTGCGATTTTGGTCATTTTGGACCGATTTCTGCCTAAAAGGGCCGGGGGTGCGATTTTGGTCATTTTGGACTGATTTCTGGACAAAAGGGCTGGGGGTGCGATTTTTGTCATTTTGGACCGATTTTGGGCTAAAAGGTCCGGGGGTGCGATTTTGGTCATTTTGGACCGATTTCTGTCTAAAAGGGCCAGGGGTGCGATTTTGGTAATTTTGGACCGATTTCTGGCTAAATGGGCCGGGGGTGCGATTTTTGTCATTTTGGACCGATTTCTGGCTAAAAGGGCCGGGGGTGCGATTTTGGTCATTTTGGACCGATTTCTGCCTAAAAGGGCCGGGGGTGCGATTTTGGTCATTTTGGACCGATTTCCGTCTAAAAAAAGCCGGGTTGCGATTTGGGTCATTTTGGACCAATTTCGGGCTGAAAGAGGCTGTGGGTGCGATTTGTCATTTTGGACCAATTTCCGGCTAAAAGGGCCGGGGGTGCGATTTTGGTAATTTTGGAACAATTTCTGGCTAAAAGGGCCGGGGGTGCGATTTTTCTCAATTTTGGACCGATTTCTGCCTAAAAGGTCCGGGGGTGCGATTTTGGTCATTTTGGACCGATTTCTGGCTAAAAGGGCCGGGGGTGCGATTTTGGTCATTTTGGACCGATTTTGGGCTAAAAGGGCCGGGGGTGCGATTTTGGTAATTTTGGACCGATTTCTTGTTAAATGGGCCGGGGGTGCGATTTTTGTCATTTTGGACCGATTTCTGGCTAAAAGGGCCGGGGGTGCGATTTTGGTCATTTTGGACCGATTTTGGGCTAAAAGGGCCGGGGGTGCGATTTTGGTAATTTTGGACCGATTTCTTGTTAAATGGGCCGGGGGTGCGATTTTTGTCATTTTGGACCGATTTCTGGCTAAAAGGGCCGGGAGTGCGATTTTGGTCATTTTGGACCGATTTCTGTTTAAAAGGGCCGGGGGTGCGATTTTGGTAATTTTGGACTGATTTTGGGGTAAAAGGGCCGGGGGTGCGATTTTGGTCATTTTGGACCGATTTTGGGCTAAAAGGGCCGGGGGTGCGATTTTGGTCATTTTGGACCGATTTCTGCCTAAAAGGGCCGGGGGTGCGATTTTGGTCATTTTGGACCGATTTCTGCCTAAAAGGGCTGGGGGTGCGATTTTGGTCATTTTGGACCGATTTTGGGCTAAAAGGGCCGGGGGTGCGATTTTGGTCATTTTGGACCGATTTCTGGCTAAAAGGGCCGGGGGTGCGATTTTGGTCATTTTGGACCGATTTCTGGCTAAAAGAGCCGTGGGTGAGATTTTGGTCATTTTGGACCGATTTGCATATAAAAGGGCCAGGGGTGCGATTTTGGTCATTTTGGACCGATTTCCAGCTAAAAGGACCGGGGGTGCAATTTTGGTCATTTTGGACCAATTTCCGGCTAAAAGGGCCGGGGGTGCGATTTTGGTCATTTTGGACCGATTTCCAGCTAAAAGGACCGGGGGTGCAATTTTGGTCATTTTGGACCAATTTCCGGCTAAAAGGGCCGGGGGTGCGATTTTGGTCATTTTGGACCGATTTCTGCTTAAAAGGGCTGGGGGTGCGATTTTGGTAATTTTGGACTGATTTCGGGGCAAAAGGTCCGGGGGTGCGATTTTGGTCATTTTGGACCGAATTCTGCCTAAAAGGGCCGGGGGTGCGATTTTGGTCATTTTGGACCGATTTCTGCTTAAAAGGGCCGGGGGTGCGATTTTGGTAATTTTGGACCGATTTCTGCCTAAAAGGGCCGGGGGTGCGATTTTGATCATTTTGGACTGATTTCTGCGTAAAAGGGCCGGGGGTGCGATTTTGGTAATTTTGGACTGATTTCGGGGTAAAAGGTCCGGGGGTGCGATTTTGGTCATTTTGGACCGATTTCTGCCTAAAAGGGCCGGGGGTGCGATTTTGGTCATTTTGGACCGATTTCTGCCTAAAAGGGCTGGGGGTGCGATTTTGGTCATTTTGGACCGATTTCTGGCTAAAAGGGCCAGGGGTGCGATTTTGGTCATTTTGGACCGATTTCTGGCTAATTGGGCTGGGGGTGCGATTTTTGTAATTTTGGACCGATTTCTGGCTAAAAGGGCCGGGGGTGCGATTTTAGTCATTTTGGACCGATTTCTGTTTAAAAGGGCTGGGGGTGCGATTTTGGACATTTTAGACCGATTTCCGTCTAAAAAAAGCCGGGTTGCGATTTTGGTCATTTTGGACCAATTTCGGGCTGAAAGAGGCCGTGGGTGCGATTTGTCATTTTGGACCAATTTCCGGCTAAAAGGGCCGGGGGTGCGATTTTGGTCATTTTGGACCGATTTCTGTCTAAAAGGGCCGGGGGTGCAATTTTGGTAATTTTGGACCGATTTCCATCTGAAAGGGCCGTGGGTGCGATTTTGGTCATTTTGGACCGATTTCTGGCTAAAAGGGCCGGGGGTGCGATTTTGGTAATTTTGGAACAATTTCTGGCTAAAAGGGCCGGGGGTGCGATTTTTGTCATTTTTTGACCGATTTTGGGCTAAAAGGGCCGGGGGTGCGATTTTGGTCATTTTTGGACCGATTTCTGCCTAAAAGGGCCGGGTGTGCGATTTTGGTCATTTTGGACCGATTTCCATCTGAAAGGCCCGGGCGTGCGATTTTGGTTATTTTGGACCGATTTCTGCCTAAAAGGTCGGGGGGTGCGATTTTGGTCATTTTGGACCGATTTCTGGCTAAAAGGGCCGGGGGTGCGATTTTGGTCATTTTGGACCGATTTTGGGCTAAAAGGGCCGGGGGTGCGATTTCGGTAATTTTGGACCGATTTCTTGTTAAATGGGCCGGGGGTGCGATTTTTGTCATTTTGGACCGATTTCTGGCTAAAAGGGCCGGGAGTGCGATTTTGGTCATTTTGGACCGATTTTGGGGTAAAAGGGCCGGGGGTGCGATTTTGGTCACTTTGGACCGATTTCTGCCTAAAAGGGCCGGGGGTGCGATTTTGGTCATTTTGGACTGATTTCTGGACAAAAGGGCTGGGGGTGCGATTTTTGTCATTTTGGACCGATTTTGGGCTAAAAGGTCCGGGGGTGCGATTTTGGTCATTTTGGACCGATTTCTGTCTAAAAGGGCCAGGGGTGCGATTTTGGTAATTTTGGACCGATTTCTGGCTAAATGGGCCGGGGGTGCGATTTTTGTCATTTTGGACCGATTTCTGGCTAAAAGGGCCGGGGGTGCGATTTTGGTCATTTTGGACCGATTTCTGCCTAAAAGGGCCGGGGGTGCGATTTTGGTCATTTTTGACCGATTTCTGGCTAAAAGGGCTGGGGGTGCGATTTTTGTCATTTTGGACCGATTTTGGGCTAAAAGGGCCGGGGGTGCGATTTTCGTCATTTTGCACCGATTTTGGGCTAAAAGGGCCGGGGGTGCGATTTTGGTCATTTTGGACCGATTTCTGCCTAAAAGGGCCGGGGGTGCGATTTTGGTCATTTTGGACCGATTTTGGGCTAAAAGTGCCAGGGGTGCGATTTTGGTCATTTTGGACCGATTTCTGTTTAAAAGGGCTGGGGGTGCGATTTTGGACATTTTAGACCGATTTCCGTCTAAAAAAAGCCGGGTTGCGATTTTGGTCATTTTGGACCAATTTCGGGCTGAAAGAGGCCGTGGGTGCGATTTGTCATTTTGGACCAATTTCCGGCTAAAAGGGCCGGGGGTGCGATTTTGGTCATTTTGGACCGATTTCTGTCTAAAAGGGCCGGGGGTGCAATTTTGGTAATTTTGGACCGATTTCCATCTGAAAGGGCCGTGGGTGCGATTTTGGTCATTTTGGACCGATTTCTGGCTAAAAGGGCCGGGGGTGCGATTTTGGTAATTTTGGACCGATTTCTGCCTAAAAGGGCTGGGGGTGCGATTTTGGTAATTTTGGACTGATTTCGGGGCAAAAGGTCCGGGGGTGCGATTTTGGTCATTTTGGACCGAATTCTGCCTAAAAGGGCCGGGGGTGCGATTTTGGTCATTTTGGACCGATTTCTGCTTAAAAGGGCCGGGGGTGCGATTTTGGTAATTTTGGACCGATTTCTGCCTAAAAGGGCCGGGGGTGCTTTTTTGGTCATTTTGGACTGATTTCTGCGTAAAAGGGCCGGGGGTGCGATTTTGGTAATTTTGGACTGATTTCGGGGTAAAAGGTCCGGGGGTGCGATTTTGGTCATTTTGGACCGATTTCTGCCTAAAAGGGCCGGGGGTGCGATTTTGGTCATTTTGGACCGATTTCTGCCTAAAAGGGCCGGGGGTGCGATTTTGGTCATTTTGGACCGATTTCTGGCTAAAAGGGCCAGGGGTGCGATTTTGGTCATTTTGGACCGATTTCTGGCTAATTGGGCTGGGGGTGCGATTTTTGTAATTTTGGACCGATTTCTGGCTAAAAGGGCCGGGGGTGCGATTTTAGTCACTTTTTACCGATTTCTGTTTAAAAGGGCTGGGGGTGCGATTTTGGACATTTTAGACCGATTTCCGTCTAAAAAAAGCCGGGTTGCGATTTTGGTCATTTTGGACCGATTTCTGGCTAAAAGGGCCGGGGGTGCGATTTTGGTCATTTTGGACCGATTTTGGGCTAAAAGGGCTGGGGGTGCGATTTTTGTCATTTTGGACCGATTTCTGGCTAAAAGGGCCGGGAGTGCGATTTTGGTCATTTTGGACCGATTTCTGTTTAAAAGGGCCAGGGGTGCGATTTTGGTAATTTTGGACTGATTTTGGGGTAAAAGGGCCGGGGGTGCGATTTTGGTCATTTTGGACCGATTTCTGCCTAAAAGGGCCGGGGGTGCGATTTTGGTCATTTTGGACCGATTTTGGGCTAAAAGGGCCGGGGGTGCGATTTTGGTCATTTTGGACCGATTTCTGCCTAAAAGGGCCGGGGGTGCGATTTTGGTCATTTTGGACCGATTTCTGCCTAAAAGGGCCGGGGGTGCGATTTTGGTCATTTTTGACCGATTTCTGGCTAAAAGGGCTGGGGGTGCGATTTTTGTCATTTTGGACCGATTTTGGGCTAAAAGGGCCGGGGGTGCGATTTTGGTCATTTTGGACCGATTTTGGGCTAAAAGGGCCGGGGGTGCGATTTTGGTCATTTTGGACCGATTTCTGCCTAAAAGGGCCGGGGGTGCGATTTTGGTCATTTTGGACCGATTTTGGGCTAAAAGTGCCAGGGGTGCGATTTTGGTCATTTTGGACCGATTTCTGGTTAAAAGGGCCGGGGGTGCGATTTTTGTCATTTTAGACCGATTTCGGGCTAAAAGGGCCAGGGGTGCGATTTTGGACATTTTAGACCGATTTTCGTCTAAAAAAAGCCGGGTTGCGATTTTGGTCATTTTGGACCAATTTCGGGCTGAAAGAGGCCGTGGGTGCGATTTGTCATTTTGGACCAATTTCCGGCTAAAAGGGCCGGGTGTGCGATTTTAGTCATTTTGGACCAATTTCTGTCTAAATGGGCCGTGGGTGCGATTTTGGTCATTTTGGACCGATTTCTGGCTAAAAGGGCCGGGGGTGCGATTTTGGTAATTTTGGAACAATTTCTGGCTAAAAGGGCCGGGGGTGCGATTTTTGTAATTTTTTGACCGATTTTGGGCTAAAAGGGCCGGGGGTGCGATTTTGGTCATTTTTGGACCGATTTCTGCCTAAAAGGGCCGGGGGTGCGATTTTGGTCATTTTGGACCGATTTCCATCTGAAAGGCCCGGGCGTGCGATTTTGGTTATTTTGGACCGATTTCTGCCTAAAAGGGCCGGGGGTGCGATTTTGGTCATTTTGGACCGATTTCTGGCTAAAAGGGCCGGGGGTGCGATTTTGGTCATTTTGGACCGATTTCTGCCTAAAAGGTCGGGGGGTGCGATTTTGGTCATTTTGGACCGATTTCTGCCTAAAAGGGCCGGGGGTGCGATTTTGGTCATTTTGGACCGATTTTGGGCTAAAAGGGCCGGGGGTGCGATTTTGGTAATTTTGGACCGATTTCTTGTTAAATGGGCCGGGGGTGCGATTTTTGTCATTTTGGACCGATTTCTGGCTAAAAGGGCCGGGAGTGCGATTTTGGTTATTTTGGACCGATTCTGGGCTAAAAGGGCCGGGGGTGCGATTTTGTCATTTTGGACCGATTTTGGGCTAAAAGGGCCGGGGGTGCGATTTTGGTCATTTTGGACCGATTTCTGCCTAAAAGGGCCGGGGGTGCGATTTTGGTCATTTTAGACCGATTTCGGGCTAAAAGGGCCAGGGGTGCGATTTTGGACATTTTAGACCGATTTCCATCTAAAAAAAGCCGGGTTGCGATTTTGGTCATTTTGGACCAATTTCGGGCTGAAAGAGGCCGTGGGTGCGATTTTGGACCGATTTCCGGCTAAAAGGGCCGGGGGTGCGATTTTGGTCATTTTGGACCGATTTTGAGCCAAAAGGGCCGGGGGTGCGATTTTGGTCATTTTGGACCGATTTCTGCCTAAAAGGGCCGGGGGTGCGATTTTGGTTATTTTGGACCGATTTCTGGTTAAAAGGGCCGGGGGTGCGATTTTGGTCATTTTAGACCGATTTTGGGCTAAAAGGGCCGGGGGTGTGATTTTGGTCATTTTGGACCGATTTCTGGCTAAATGGGCCGGGGGTACGATTTTTGTCATTTTGGACCGATTTCTGGCTAAAAGGGCTGGGGGTGCGATTTTTGTCATTTTGGACCGATTTTGGGCTAAAAGGGCCGGGGGTGCGATTTTGGTCATTTTGGACCGATTTCTGGCTAAATAGGCCGGGGGTGCGATTTTTGTCATTTTGAACCGATTTCTGGCTAAAAGGGCTGGGGGTGCGATTTTTGTCATTTTGGACCGATTTTTGGCTAAAAGGGCCGGGGGTGCGATTTTGGTCATTTTGGACCGATTTTGAGTTAAAAGGGCCGGGGGTGCGATTTTGGTCATTTTGGACCGATTTTCAGCTAAAAGGGCCGGGGGTGCGATTTTGGTCATTTTGGACCGATTTCTAGCTAAAAGGGCCGGGGGTGCGATTTTGGTCATTTTTGACCGATTTCTGGCTAAAAGGGCTGGGGGTGCGATTTTTGTCATTTTGGACCGATTTTGGGCTAAAAGGGCCGGGGGTGCGATTTTGGTTATTTTGGACCGATTTCTGGTTAAAAGGGCCGGGGGTGCGATTTTGGTCATTTTAGACCGATTTTGGGCTAAAAGGGCCAGGGGTGCGATTTTGGTAATTTTGGACCGATTTCTGGCTAAATGGGCCGGGGGTGCGATTTTTGTCATTTTGGACCGATTTTGGGCTAAAAGGGCCGGGGGTGCGATTTTGGTTATTTTGGACCGATTTCTGGTTAAAAGGGCCGGGGGTGCGATTTTGGTCATTTTAGACCGATTTTGGGCTAAAAGGGCCGGGGGTGCGATTTTGGTTATTTTGGACCGATTTCTGGTTAAAAGGGCTGGGGGTGCGATTTTGGTCATTTTGGACCGATTTCTTTTTAAAAGGGCGGGGGGTGCGATTTTGGACATTTTAGACCGATTTCCGTCTAAAAAAAGCCGGGTTGCGATTTTGGTCATTTTGGATCAATTTCGGGCTGAAAGAGGCCGTGGGTGCGATTTTGGACCGATTTCCGGCTAAAAGGGTCGGGGGTGCGATTTTGGTCATTTTAGACCGATTTCTGGTTAAAAGTGCCGGGGGTGCGATTTTGGTAATTTTGGACCGATTTCCAGCTAAAAGGGCTGGGGGTGTGTTTTTGGTCATTTTTGACCGATTTCTGGCTAAAAGGGCAGGGGGTGCCATTTTGGTAATTTTGGACCGATTTCTGGCTAAATGGGCCGGGGGTGCGATTTTGGTCATTTTGGACCGATTTCTGGCTAAAAGGGCCGGGGGTGCGATTTTGGTCATTTTGGACCGATTTTGAGCTAAAAGGGCCGGGGGTGCGATTTTGGTCATTTTGGACCGATTTCTGCCTAAAAGGGCCGGGGGTGCGATTTTGGTCATTTTTGACCAATTTCTGGCTTAAAGGGCTGGGGGTGCGATTTTTGTCATTTTGGATTGATTTTGGGCTAAAAGGGCCGGAGGTGCGATTTTGGTCATTTTAGACCGATTTTGGGCTAAAAGGGCCGGGGGTGCGATTTTGGTCATTTTGGACCGATTTCTGGCTAAATGGGCCGGGGGTGCGATTTTTGTCATTTTGGACCGATTTCTGGCTAAAAGGGCTGGGGGTGCGATTTTTGTCATTTTGGACCGATTTTGGGCTAAAAGGGCCGGGGGTGCGATTTTGGTTATTTTGGACCGATTTCTGGTTAAAAGGGCTGGGGGTGCGATTTTGGTCATTTTGGACCGATTTCTGCCTAAAAGGGCCGGTTGTGCGATTTTGGTCAATTTGGACCGATTTAAGGATAAAAGGGCCGGGGGTGCGATTTTGGTCATTTTGGACTGATTTCGGGGTAAAACGGCCGGGGGTGCGATTTTGGTCATTTTGGACCGATTTTGGGCTAAAAGGGCCGGGGGTGCGATTTTGGTCATTTTGGACCGATTTCTGCCTAAAAGGGCCGAGGGTGCGATTTTGTTCATTTTGGACCGATTTCTGCCTAAAAGGGCCGGGGGTGCAATTTTGGTCATTTTGGACCGATTTCTGCCTAAAAGGGCCGGGGGTGCGATTTTTGTCATTTTGGACCGATTTTGGGCTAAAAGGGCCGGGGGTGCGATTTTGGTCATTTTGGACCGATTTCTGCCTAAAAGGGCCGGGAGTGCGATTTTGGTCATTTTTGACCGATTTCTGGCTAAAATGGCCGTGGTTGGGATTTTGGTCATTTTGGACCGATTTCTGGCTAAATGGGCCGGGGGTGCGATTTTTTTCATTTTGGACCGATTTCTGGCTAAAAGGGCGGGGGGTGCGATTTTGGTAATTTTGGACTGATTTCTGGCTAAATGGGCCGGGGGTGCGATTTTGGTCATTGTGGACCGATTTCTGGCTAAAAGGGCCGGGGGTGCGATTTTGGTCATTTTGGACCGATTTCTGCCTAAAAGGGCCGGGGGTGCGATTTTGGTCAATTTGGATCGATTTAAGGATAAAAGGGCCGGGGTGCGATTTTGGTCATTTTGGACCGATTTCTGCCTAAAAGGGCGGGGGGTGCGATTTTTGTCATTTTGGACCGATTTTGGGCTAAAAGGCCCGGGAGTGCGATTTTGGTTATTTTGGACCGATTTCTGCCTAAAAGGGCCGGGGTGCGATTTTGGTCATTTTGGACCGATTTCTGCCTAAAAGGGCCGGGGGTGCGATTTTTGTCATTTTGGACCGATTTTGGGCTAAAAGGGCCGGGAGTGCGATTTTGGTTATTTTGGACCGATTTCTGCCTAAAAGGGCCGGGGGTGCGATTTTTGTCATTTTGGACCGATTTTGGGCTAAAAGGGCCGGGGGTGCGATTTTGGTTATTTTGGACCGATTTCTGCCTAAAAAGGCCGGGGGTGCGATTTTGGTCATTTTGGACCGATTTTCGGCTAAAAGGGTCGGGGGTGCGATTTTTGTCATTTTGGACCGATTTTGGGCTAAAAGGGCCGGGGGTGCGATTTTGGTTATTTTGGACCGATTTCTGGTTAAAAGGGCCGGGGTTGCGATTTTGGTCATTTTGGACCGATTTCGGGGTAAAAGAGCCGTGGGTGCGATTTGTCATTTTGGACCAATTTCCGGCTTAAAGGGCCGGGGGTGCGATTTTGGTCATTTTTGATCGATTTCTGGTTAAAAGGGTCGGGGGTGCGATTTTGGTCATTTTAGACCGATTTTGGGCTAAAAGGGCCGGGGGTGCGATTTTGGTCATTTTGGAACGATTTTGGGTAAAAGGGCCGGGGGTGCGATTTTGGTTATTTTGGACCGATTTCTGTTTAAAAGGGCTGGGGGTGCGATTTTGGTCATTTTAGACCGATTTCTGTTTAAAAGGGCTGGGGGTGCGATTTTGGTCATTTTAGACCGATTTCTGTTTAAAAGGGCCGGGAGTGCGATTTTGGTCATTTTAGACCGATTTCTGTTTAAAAGGGCTGGGGGTGCGATTTTGGACATTTTAGACCGATTTCCGTCTAAAAAAAGCTGGGTTGCGATTTTGGTCATTTTGGACCACTTTCGGGCTGAAAGAGGCCGTGGGTGCGATTTTGGACCGATTTCCGGCTAAAAGGGCCGGGGGTGCGATTTTTGTCATTTTGGACCGATGTCTGCCTAAAAGGGCCGGGGGTGCGATTTTGGTCATTTTGGACCAATTTCTGGCTAAAAGGGCTTAGGGTGCGATTTTGGTTATTTTGGACCGATTTCTGGTTAAAAGGACTGGGGGGTGCGATTTTGGTAATTTTGGACCGATTTCCAGCTAAAAGGGTTGGGGGTGCGATTTTGGTCATTTTTGACCGATTTCTGGCTAAAAGGGCTGGGGGTGCGATTTTGGTCATTTTTGACCGATTTCTGGCTAAAAGGGCCGAGGGTGCGATTTTGGTCATTTTTGACCGATTTCTGGCTAAAAGGGCCGGGGGTGCGATTTTGGTCATTTTGGACCAATTTCTGGCTAAATGGGCCGGGGGTGCGATTTTGGTCATTTTGGACCGATTTCTGGCTAAAAGGGCCGGGGGTGCGATTTTGGTCATTTTGGACCGTTTTCTGCCTAAAAGGTCCGGGGGTGCGATTTTGGTCATTTTTGACCGATTTCTGGATAAAAGGGCTGGGGGTGCCATTTTTGTCATTTTGGACCGATTTTGGGCTAAAAGGGCCGGGGGTGCGATTTTGGTTATTTTAGACCGATTTCTGGTTAAAAGGGCCGGGGGTGCGATTTTGGTTATTTTAGAACGATTTCTGGTTAAAAGAGCAGGGGGTGCGATTTTGGTCATTTTAGACCGATTTTGGGCTAAAAGGGCCGGGGGTGCGATTTTGGTCATTTTGGACCGATTTCTGTCTAAATGTGCCGGGGGTGCGATTTTTGTCATTTTGGACCGATTTCTGGCTAAAAGGGCTGGGGGTTCGATTTTGGTCGTTTTGGAACGATTTCGGAGTAAAAGGGCCGGGGTTGCGATTTTGGTAATTTTGGACTGATTTCGGGGTAAGAATCGGGGGTGCGATTTTGGTCATTTTGGACTGATTTCTGTCTAAAAGGACCGGGGGTGCGATTTTGGTAATTTTTGACCGATTTCTGGCTAAAAGGGCAGGGGGTGCGATTTTGGTCATTTTGGACCGATTTCTGGCTAAAAGGGCCGGGGGTGCGATTTTGGTCATTTTGGACCGATTTTGAGCTAAAAGGGCCGGGGGTGCGATTTTGGTTATTTTGGACCGATTTCTGGTTAAAAGGGCCGGGGGTGCGATTTTGGTCATTTTAGACCGATTTTGGGCTAAAAGGGCCGGGGGTGCGATTTTGGTCATTTTGGAACGATTTCTGGCTAAATGGGCCGGGGGTGCGATTTTTGTCATTTTGGACCGATTTCTGGCTAAAAGGGCTGGGGTGCGATTTTTGTCATTTTGGACCGATTTTGGGCTAAAAGGGCCGGGGGTGCAATTTTGGTCATTTTGGACCGATTTCTGGCTAAATGGGCCGGGGGTGCGATTTTTGTCATTTTGGACCGATTTCCATCTAAAAGGGCAGGGGGTTCGATTTTGGTTGTTTTGGAACGATTTCGGGGTAAAAGGGCCGGGGGTGCGATTTTGGTCATTTTGGACCGATTTCTGCCTAAAAGGGCCGGGGGTGTGATTTTGGTCATTTTTGACCGATTTCTGGCTAAAAGGGCTGGGGGTGCGATTTTTGTAATTTTGGACCGATTTTGGGCTAAAAGGGCCGGGGGTGCGATTTTGGTTATTTTGGACCGATTTCTGGTTAAAAGGGCCGGGGTTGCGATTTTGGTCATTTTGGACCGATTTCGGGGTAAAAGCCGTGGGTGCGATTTGTCATTTTGGACCAATTTCCGGCTAAAAGGGCCGGGGGTGCGATTTTGGTCATTTTTGATCGATTTCTGGTTAAAAGGGCCGGGGGTGTGATTTTGGTCATTTTAGACCGATTTTGGGCTAAAAGGGCCGGGGGTGCGATTTTGGTCATTTTGGACCGATTTCTGCCTAAAAGGGACGGGGGTGCGATTTTGGTAATTTTGGACCGATTTCTGGCTAAATGGGCCGGGGGTGCGATTTTGGTCATTTTGGACCGATTTCTGGCTAAAAGGGCCGGGGGTGCGATTTTGGTCATTTTGGACCGATTTCTGCCTAAAAGGGCCGGGGGTGCGATTTTGGTCATTTTTGACCGATTTCTGGCTAAAAGGGCCGGGGGTGCGATTTTTGTCATTTTGGACCGATTTTGGGCTAAAAGGGCCGGGGGTGCGATTTTGGTTATTTTGGACCGATTTCTGGTTAAAAGGGCCGGGGGTGCGATTTTGGTCATTTTAGACCGATTTTGGGCTAAAAGGGCCGGGGGTGCGATTTTGGTCATTTTGGACCGATTTCTGGCTAAATGGGCCGGGGGTGCGATTTTTGTCATTTTGGACCGATTTCTGGCTAAAAGGGCTGGGGGTGCGATTTTTGTCATTTTGGACTGATTTTGGGCTAAAAGGGCCGGGGATGCGATTTTGGTAATTTTGGACCGATTTCTGGCTAAAAGGGCTGGGGGTGCGATTTTGGTCATTTTGGACCGATTTCTGTCTAAAAGGGCCGGGGGTGCGATTTTGGTCATTTTGGACCGATTTCCATCTAAAAGGGCGGGGGGTTCGATTTTGGTCGTTTTGGACCGATTTCTGTCTAAAAGGGCTGGGGGTGCGATTTTGGTCATTTTGGACCGATTTCTGTCTAAAAGGGCCGGGGGTGCGATTTTGGTCATTTTGGACCGATTTCCATCTAAAAGGGCGGGGGGTTCGATTTTGGTCGTTTTGGAACGATTTCGGTGTAAAAGGGCCGGGGTTGCGATTTTGGTCATTTTGGACCAATTTCGGGGTAAAAGAGCCGTGGGTGCGATTTGTCATTTTGGACCAATTTCTGGCTAAAAGGGCCGGGGGTGCGATTTTGGTCTTTTTTGACCGATTTCTGGCTAAAAGGGCCGGGGGTGCGATTTTGGTCATTTTGGACCGATTTTGAGCTAAAAGGGCCGGGGGTGCGATTTTGGTCATTTTGGACCGATTTTGAGCTAAAAGGGCCGGGGGTGCGATTTTGGTCATTTTTGACCGATTTCTGGCTAAAAGGGCTGGGGGTGCGATTTTTGTCATTTTGGACCCATTTTGGGCTAAAAGGGCCGGGGGTGCGATTTTGGTTATTTTGGACCGATTTCTGGTTAAAAGGGCCGGGGGTGCGATTTTGGTCATTTTAGACCAATTTTTTTGCTAAAAGGGCCGGGGGTGCGATTTTGGTCATTTTAGACCGATTTTGGGCTAAAAGGGCCAGGGGTGCGATTTTGGTAATTTTGGACTGATTTCTGGCTAAATGGGCCGGGGGTGCGATTTTTGTCATTTTGGACCGATTTTGGGCTAAAAGGGCCGGGGGTGCGATTTTGGTTATTTTGGACCGATTTTTGGTTAAAAGGGCTGGGGGTGCGATTTTGGTCATTTTAGACCGATTTTGGGCTAAAAGGGCCGGGGGTGCGATTTTGGTTATTTTGGACTGATTTCTGGCTAAATGGGCCGGGGGTGCGATTTTGGTCATTTTAGACCGATTTTGGGCTAAAAGGGCCGGGGGTGCGATTTTGGACATTTTAGACCGATTTCCGTCTAAAAAAAGTCGGGTTGCGATTTTGGTCATTTTGGACCAATTTCGGGCTGAAAGAGGCTGTGGGTGCGATTTTGGACCGATTTCCAGCTAAAAGGGCCGGGGGTGCGATTTTGGTCATTTTGGACTGATTTCTGTCTAAAAGGGCCGGGGGTGCGATTTTGGTCATTTTTGACCAATTTCTGGCTAAAAGGGCTGGGGGTGCGATTTTTGTCATTTTGGATTGATTTTGGGCTAAAAGGGCCGGTGGTGCGATTTTGGTCATTTTAGACCGATTTTGGGCTAAAAGGGCCGGGGGTGCGATTTTGGTCATTTTGGACCGATTTCTGGCTAAATGGGCCGGGGGTGCGATTTTTGTCATTTTGGACCGATTTTGGGCTAAAAGGGCCGGGGGTGCGATTTTGGTTATTTTGGACCGATTTCTGGTTAAAAGGGCCGAGGGTGCGATTTTTGTCATTTTAGACCGATTTTGGGCTAAAAGGGCCGGGGGTGCGATTGTGGTTATTTTGGACCGATTTCTGGTTAAAAGGGCTGGGGGTGCGATTTTGGTCATTTTGGACCGATTTCGGGGTAAAAGAGCCGTGGGTGCGATTTTGGTCATTTTGGACCTATTTCTGGGTAAAAGGGCTGGGAGTGCGATTTTTGTCATTTTGGACCGATTTTGGGGTAAAAGGGCCGGGGGTGCGATTTTGGTTATTTTGGACCGATTTTGGGCTAAAAGGGCCGGGGGTGCGATTTTGGTCATTTTGGACCGATTTCTGGTTAAAAGGGCTGGGGGTGCGATTTTGGTCATTTTAGACCGATTTTGGGCTAAAAGGGCCGGGGGTGCGATTTTGGTTATTTTGGACCGATTTCTGGCTAAATGGGCCGGGGGTGCGATTTTGGTCATTTTAGACCGATTTTGGGCTAAAAGGGCCGGGGGTGCGATTTTGGTAATTTTGGACCGATTTCTTATTAAAAGGGCTGGGGGTGCGATTTTGGACATTTTAGACCGATTTCCGTCTAAAAAAAAGCCGGGATGCGATTTTGGTCATTTTGGACCAATTTCGGGCTGAAAGAGGCCGTGGGTTCGATTTTGGACCGATTTCCAGCTAAAAGGGCCGGGGGTGCGATTTTGATCATTTTGGACTGATTTCTGCCTAAAAGGGCCGGGGGTGCGATTTTGGTCATTTTTGACCAATTTCTGGCTAAAAGGGCTGGGGGTGCGATTTTTGTCATTTTGGATTGATTTTGGACTAAAAGGGCCGGTGGTGCGATTTTGGTCATTTTAGACCGATTTTGGGCTAAAAGGGCCGGGGGTGCGATTTTGGTCATTTTGGACCGATTTCTGGTTAAAAGGGCCGGGGGTGCGATTTTGGTCATTTTAGACCGATTTTGGGCTAAAAGGGCCGGGGGTGCGATTGTGGTTATTTTGGACCGATTTCTGGTTAAAAGGGCCGGGGGTGCGATTTTGGTCATTTTGGACCGATTTCGGGGTAAAAGAGCCGTGGGTGCGATTTGTCATTTTGGACCAATTTCCGGCTAAAAGGGCCGGGGGTGCGATTTTGGTCATTTTTGACCGATTTCTGGCTAAAAGGGCCAGGGGTGCGATTTTGGTAATTTTGGACCGATTTCTGGCTAAATGGGCCGGGGGTGCGATTTTGGTCATTTTGGACCGATTTTGAGCTAAAAGGGCCGGGGGTGCGATTTTGGTCATTTTGGACCGATTTTGAGCTAAAAGGGCCGGGGGTGCGATTTTGGTCATTTTGGACCGATTTTGAGCTAAAAGGGCCGGGGGTGCGATTTTGGTCATTTTGGACCGATTTTGGGCTAAAAGGGCCGGGGGTGCGATTTTGGTTATTTTGGACCGATTTATGGTTAAAAGGGCCGGGGGTGCGATTTTGGTCATTTTAGACCGAATTTGGGCTAAAAGGGCCGGGGGTGCGATTCTGGTTATTTTGGACCGATTTCTGGTTAAAAGGGCTGGGGGTGCGATTTTTGTCATTTTGGACCGATTTTGGGCTAAAAGGGCCGGGGGTGCGATTTTGGTTATTTTGGACCGATTTTGGGCTAAAAGGGCCGGGGGTGCGATTTTGGTCATTTTGGACCGATTTCTGGTTAAAAGGGCCGGGGGTGCGATTTTGGTCATTTTAGACCGATTTTGGGCTAAAAGGGCCGGGGCTGCGATTTTGGTCATTTTGGACCGATTTCTGTTTAAAAGGGCTGGGGGTGCGATTTTGGACATTTTAGACCGATTTCCGTCTAAAAAAAGCCGGGTTGCGATTTTGGTCATTTTGGACCAATTTCGGGCTGAAAGAGGCCGTGGGTGCGATTTTGGACCGATTTCCGGCTAAAAGGGCCGGGGGTGCGATTTTGGTCATTTTGGACCGATTTTGGGCTAAAAGGGCCGGGGGTGCGATTTTGGTCATTTTGGACCGATTTCTGCCTAAAAGGGCCGGGGGTGCGATTTTGGTCATTTTGGACCGATTTCTGCCTAAAAGGGCCGGGGGTGCGATTTTGGTCATTTTTGACCGATTTCTGGCTAAAAGGGCTGGGGGTGCGATTTTTGTCATTTTGGACCGATTTGGGCCTAAAAGGGCCGGGGGTGCGATTTTGGTCATTTTGGACCGATTTTGGGCTAAAAGGGCCGGGGGTGCGATTTTGGTCATTGTGGGCCGATTTCTGCCTAAAAGGGCTGGGGGTGCGATTTTGGTCATTTTGGACCGATTTTGGGCTAAAAGGGCCGGGGGTGCGATTTTGGTCATTTTGGACCGATTTCTGCCTAAAAGGGCCGGGGGTGCGATTTTGGTCATTTTGGACCGATTTTGGGCTAAAAGTGCCAGGGGTGCGATTTTGGTCATTTTGGACCGATTTCTGTTTAAAAGGGCTGGGGGTGCGATTTTGGACATTTTAGACCGATTTCCGTCTAAAAAAAGCCGGGTTGCGATTTTGGTCATTTTGGACCAATTTCGGGCTGAAAGAGGCCGTGGGTGCGATTTTGGACCGATTTCCGGCTAATATGGCCGGGGGTGTGTTTTTTGTCATTTTGGACCAATTTCCATCTAAAAGGGCGGGGGGTTCGATTTTGGTCGTTTTGGAACGATTTCGGGGTAAAAGGGCCAGGGGTGCGATTTTGGTAATTTTGGACTGATTTTGGGCTAAAAGGGCCGGGGGTGCGATTTTGGTAATTTTGGACTGATTTCGGGGTAAAAGGTCCGGGGGTGCGATTTTGGTCATTTTGGACCGATTTCTGCCTAAAAGGGCCGGGGGTGCGAATTTGGTCATTTTGGACCGATTTTCAGCTAAAAGGGCCGGGGGTGCGATTTTGGTCATTTTGGACCGATTTCTGGCTAAATGGGCCGGGGGTGCGATTTTTGTCATTTTGGACCGATTTCTGGCTAAAAGGGCTGGGGGTGCGATTTTTGTCATTTTGGACCGATTTTGGGCTAAAAGGGCCGGGGGTGCGATTTTGGTCATTTTGGACCGATTTCTGGCTAAAAGGGCTGGGGGTGCGATTTTTGTCATTTTGGACCGATTTTTGGCTAAAAGGGCCGGGGGTGCGATTTTGGTTATTTTGGACCGATTTCTGGTTAAAAGGGCCGGGGGTGCGATTTTGGTCATTTTAGACCGATTTTGGGCTAAAAGGGCCGGGGGTGCGATTTTGGTCATTTTGGACCGATTTCTGGCTAAATGGGCCGGGGGTGCGATTTTTGTCATTTTGGACCGATTTTGGGCTAAAAGGGCCGGGGGGTGCGATTTTGGTAATTTTGGACTGATTTTGGGGTAAAAGGGCCGGGGGTGCGATTTTGGTCATTTTGGACCGATTTTGGGCTAAAAGGGCCGGGGGTGCGATTTTGGTCATTTTGGACCGATTTCTGCCTAAAAGGGCCGGGGGTGCGATTTTGGTCATTTTGGACCGATTTCTGCCTAAAAGGGCCGGGGGTGCGATTTTGGTCATTTTTGACCGATTTCTGGCTAAAAGGGCCGGGGGTGCGATTTTGGTCATTTTTGACCGATTTTGGGCTAAAAGGGCCGGGGGTGCGATTTTGGTCATTTTGGGCCGATTTCTGCCTAAAAGGGCTGGGGGTGCGATTTTGGTCATTTTGGACCGATTTTGGGCTAAAAGTGCCGGGGGTGCGATTTTGGTCATTTTGGACCGATTTCTGTTTAAAAGGGCTGGGGGTGCGATTTTGGACATTTTAGACCGATTTCCGTCTAAAAAAAGCCGGGTTGCGATTTTGGTCATTTTGGACCAATTTCGGGCTGAAAGAGGCCGTGGGTGCGATTTTGGACCGATTTCTGGCTAAAATGGCCTTGGTTGGGATTTTGGTCATTTTGGACCGATTTCTGGCTAAAAGGGCCGGGGGTGCGATTTTTGTCATTTTGGACTGATTTCTGGCTAAAAGGGCCCAGGGGTGCGATTTTGGTCAATTTGGACCGATTTAAGGATAAAAGGGCCGGGGGTGCGATTTTGGTCATTTTGGACCGATTTCTGCCTAAAAGGTCCGGGGGTGCGATTTTGGTCATTTTGGACCGATTTCTGGCTAAAAGGGCCGGGGTGCGATTTTGGTCATTTTGGACCGATTTCTGCCTAAAAGGGCCGGGGGTGCGATTTTTGTCATTTTGGACCGATTTTGGGCTAAAAGGGCCGGGAGTGCGATTTTGGTTATTTTGGACCGATTTCTGCCTAAAAGGGCCGGGGGTGCGATTTTGGTCATTTTGGACCGATTTCTGCCTAAAAGGGCCGGGGGTGCGATTTTGGTCATTTTGGACCGATTTCTGGCTAAAAGGGCTGGGGGTGCGATTTTGGTTATTTTGGACCGATTTCTGGTTAAAAGGGCCGGGGGGGTGCGATTTTGGACATTTTAGACCGATTTCCGTCTAAAAAAAGCCGGGTTGCGATTTTGGTCATTTTGGACCAATTTCAGGCTGAAAGAGGCCGTGGGTGCGATTTTGGACTGATTTCCGGCTAAAAGGGCCGGGGGTGCGATTTTGGTCATTTTGGACCGATTTCTGCCTAAAAGGGCCGGGGGTGCGATTTTGGTCATTTTGGACCGATTTCTGGCTAAAAGGGCCGGGGGTGTAATTTTGGTCATTTTGGACCGATTTCTGCCTAAAAGGGCCGGGGGTGCGATTTTGGTCAATTTGGACCGATTTAAGGATAAAAGGGCCGGGGTGCGATTTTGGTCATTTTGGACCGATTTCTGCCTAAAAGGGCAGGGGGTGCGATTTTTGTCATTTTGGACCGATTTTGGGCTAAAAGGGTCGGGAGTGCGATTTTGGTTATTTTGGACCGATTTCTGCCTAAAAGGGCCGGGGGTGCAATTTTGGTCATTTTGGACCGATTTCTGGCTAAAATGGCCGTGGTTGGGATTTTGGTCATTTTGGACCGATTTCTGGCTAAATGGGCCGGGGGTGCGATTTTTGTCATTTTGGACCGATTTCTGGCTAAAAGGGCCGGGGGTGCGATTTTGGTAATTTTGGACTGATTTCTGGCTAAATGGGCCGGGGGTGCGATTTTGGTCATTTTGGACTGATTTCTGCCTAAAAGGGCCGGGGGTGCGATTTTGGTCAATTTGGACCGATTTAAGGATAAAAGGGCTGGGGGTGCGATTTTGGTCATTTTGGACCGATTTCTGGCTAAAAGGGCCGGGGGTGCGATTTTGGTCATTTTGGACCGATTTCTGGCTAAAAGGGCCGGGGGTGCGATTTTGGTCATTTTGGACCGATGCCTGCCTAAAAGGGCCGGGGGTGCGATTTTGTTCATTTTGGTCCGATTTCCAGCTAAAAGGGCCAGGGGTGCGATTTTGGTAATTTTGGACTGATTTTGGGCTAAAAAGGCCGGGGGTGCGATTTTGGTCATTTTGGACCGATGCCTGCCTAAAAGGGCCGGGGTTGCGATTTTGGTAATTTTGGACTGATTTCTGCCTAAAAGGGCCGGGGTGCGATTTTGGTCATTTTGGACCGATTTCTGGCTAAAAGGGCCGGGGGTGCGATTTTGGTCAATTTGGACCGATTTAAGGATAAAACGGCTGGGGGTGCGATTTTGGTCATTTTGGACCGATTTCTGCCTAAAAGGGCCGGGGGTGCGATTTTGGTCATTTTGGACCGATTTCTGCCTAAAAGGGCCGGGGGTGCGATTTTGGTCATTTTGGACCGATTTCTGGCTAAAAGGGCCGTGGGTGCGATTTTGGTCAATTTGGACCGATTTAAGGATAAAAGGGCTGGGGGTTCGATTTTGGTCATTTTGGACCGATTTCTGCCTAAAAGGGCCGGGGGTGCGATTTTGGTCATTTTGGACCGATTTCTGCCTAAAAGGGCCGGGGGTGCGATTTTGGTCATTTTGGACCGATTTCTGGCTAAAAGGGCCGGGGGTGCGATTTTGGTAATTTTGGACCGATTTCTGCCTAAAAGGGCCGGGGGTGCGATTTTGGTAATTTTGGACCGATTTCTGGCTAAAAGGGCCAGGGGTGCGATTTTGTTCAATTTGGACCGATTTAAGGATAAAACGGCTGGGGGTGCGATTTTGGTCATTTTGGACCAATTTCTGGCTAAAAGGGCCGTGGGTGCGATTTTGGTCAATTTGGACAGATTTAAGGATAAAAGGGCTGGGGGTGCGATTTTGGTCATTTTGGACCGATTTCTGCCTAAAAGGGCCGGGGATTCGATTTTGGTCAATTTGGACCGATTTTAGGATAAAAGGGCTGGGGGTGCGATTTTGGTCATTTTGGACCGATTTCTGCCTAAAATGGCCGGGGGTGCGGTTTTGGTCATTTTGGACCGATTTCTGCCTAAAAGGGCCGGGGGTGCGATTTTGGTCATTTTGGACCAATTTCCGGCTAAAAGGGCCGGGGGTGCAATTTTGGTCATTTTGGACCGATTTCTGCCTAAAAGGGCCGGGGGTGCGATTTTGGTCATTTTGGACCGATTTCTGCCTAAAAGGGCCGGGGGTGCGATTTTGGTAATTTTGGACCGATTTCCAGCTAAAAGGGCTGGGGGTGCGTTTTTGGTCATTTTGGACCGATTTCTGGTTAAAAGTGCCGGAGGTGCGATTTTGGTCGTTTTGGACTGATTTCGGGGTAAAAGGTCCGGGGGTGCGATTTTGGTCATTTTGGACCGATTTATGCCTAAAAGGGCCGGGGGTGCGATTTTGGTCATTTTGGACCGATTTATGCCTAAAAGGGCCGGGGGTGCGATTTTGGACATTTTACACCGATTTCCGTCTAAAAAAAGCCAGGTTGCGATTTTGGTCATTTTGGACCAATTTCCGGCTAAAAGGGCCGGGGGTGCGATTTTGGTCATTTTGGACCGATTTCCAGCTAAAAGGGCTGGGGGTGCGATTTTGGTCATTTTGGACCGATTTCCATCTAAAAGGGCGGGGGGTTCGATTTCGGTCGTTTTGGAACGATTTCGGTGTAAAAGGGCCGGGGTTGCGATTTTGGTCATTTTGGACCGATTTCTGTCTAAAAGGGCCGGGGGTGCGATTTTGGAAATTTTGGACCGATTTCTGGCTAAATGGGCCGGGGGTGCGATTTTTGTCATTTTGGACCGATTTCTGGCTAAAAGGGCCGGGGGTGCGATTTTGGTAATTTTGGACCGATTTCTGCCTAAAAGGGCCGGGGGTGCGATTTTGGTCATTTTGGACCGATTTCTGCCTAAAAGGGCCGGGGGTGCGATTTTGGTCATTTTGGACCGATTTCTGGCTAAAAGGGCCGGGGGTGTAATTTTGGTCATTTTGGACCGATTTCTGCCTAAAAGGGCCGGGGGTGCGATTTTGGTCAATTTGGACCGATTTAAGGATAAAAGGGCCGGGGTGCGATTTTGGTCATTTTGGACCGATTTCTGCCTAAAAGGGCAGGGGGTGCGATTTTTGTCATTTTGGACCGATTTTGGGCTAAAAGGGTCGGGAGTGCGATTTTGGTTATTTTGGACCGATTTCTGCCTAAAAGGGCCGGGGGTGCAATTTTGGTCATTTTGGACCGATTTCTGGCTAAAATGGCCGTGGTTGGGATTTTGGTCATTTTGGACCGATTTCTGGCTAAATGGGCCGGGGGTGCGATTTTTGTCATTTTGGACCGATTTCTGGTTAAAAGTGCCGGAGGTGCGATTTTGGTCGTTTTGGACTGATTTCGGGGTAAAAGGTCCGGGGGTGCGATTTTGGTCATTTTGGACCGATTTATGCCTAAAAGGGCCGGGGGTGCGATTTTGGTCATTTTGGACCGATTTATGCCTAAAAGGGCCGGGGGTGCGATTTTGGACATTTTACACCGATTTCCGTCTAAAAAAAGCCAGGTTGCGATTTTGGTCATTTTGGACCAATTTCCGGCTAAAAGGGCCGGGGGTGCGATTTTGGTCATTTTGGACCGATTTCCAGCTAAAAGGGCTGGGGGTGCGATTTTGGTCATTTTGGACCGATTTCCATCTAAAAGGGCGGGGGGTTCGATTTCGGTCGTTTTGGAACGATTTCGGTGTAAAAGGGCCGGGGTTGCGATTTTGGTCATTTTGGACCGATTTCTGTCTAAAAGGGCCGGGGGTGCGATTTTGGAAATTTTGGACCGATTTCTGGCTAAATGGGCCGGGGGTGCGATTTTTGTCATTTTGGACCGATTTCTGGCTAAAAGGGCCGGGGGTGCGATTTTGGTAATTTTGGACCGATTTCTGCCTAAAAGGGCCGGGGGTGCGATTTTGGTCATTTTGGACCGATTTCTGCCTAAAAGGGCCGGGGGTGCGATTTTGGTCATTTTGGACCGATTTCTGGCTAAAAGGGCCGGGGGTGTAATTTTGGTCATTTTGGACCGATTTCTGCCTAAAAGGGCCGGGGGTGCGATTTTGGTCAATTTGGACCGATTTAAGGATAAAAGGGCCGGGGTGCGATTTTGGTCATTTTGGACCGATTTCTGCCTAAAAGGGCAGGGGGTGCGATTTTTGTCATTTTGGACCGATTTTGGGCTAAAAGGGTCGGGAGTGCGATTTTGGTTATTTTGGACCGATTTCTGCCTAAAAGGGCCGGGGGTGCAATTTTGGTCATTTTGGACCGATTTCTGGCTAAAATGGCCGTGGTTGGGATTTTGGTCATTTTGGACCGATTTCTGGCTAAATGGGCCGGGGGTGCGATTTTTGTCATTTTGGACCGATTTCTGGCTAAAAGGGCCGGGGGTGCGATTTTGGTAATTTTGGACTGATTTCTGGCTAAATGGGCCGGGGGTGCGATTTTGGTCATTTTGGACTGATTTCTGCCTAAAAGGGCCGGGGGTGCGATTTTGGTCAATTTGGACCGATTTAAGGATAAAAGGGCTGGGGGTGCGATTTTGGTCATTTTGAACCGATTTCTGCCTAAAAGGGCCGGGGTGCGATTTTGGTCATTTTGGACCGATTTCTGGCTAAAAGGGCCGGGGGTGCGATTTTGGTCATTTTGGACCGATTTCTGGCTAAAAGGGCCGGGGGTGCGATTTTGGTCATTTTGGACCGATGCCTGCCTAAAAGGGCCGGGGGTGCGATTTTGTTCATTTTGGTCCGATTTCCAGCTAAAAGGGCCAGGGGTGCGATTTTGGTAATTTTGGACTGATTTTGGGCTAAAAGGGCCGGGGGTGCGATTTTGGTCATTTTGGACCGATGCCTGCCTAAAAGGGCCGGGGTTGCGATTTTGGTAATTTTGGACTGATTTCTGCCTAAAAGGGCCGGGGTGCGATTTTGGTCATTTTGGACCGATTTCTGGCTAAAAGGGCCGGGGGTGCGATTTTGGTCAATTTGGACCGATTAAAGATAAAACGGCTGGGGGTGCGATTTTGGTCATTTTGGACCGATTTCTGCCTAAAAAGGCCGGGGGTGCGATTTTGGTCATTTTGGACCGATTTCTGCCTAAAAGGGCCGGGGGTGCGATTTTGGTCATTTTGGACCGATTTCTGGCTAAAAGGGCCGTGGGTGCGATTTTGGTCAATTTGGACCGATTTAAGGATAAAAGGGCTGGGGGTTCGATTTTGGTCATTTTGGACCGATTTCTGCCTAAAAGGGCCGGGGGTGCGATTTTGGTCATTTTGGACCGATTTCTGCCTAAAAGGGCCGGGGGTGCGATTTTGGTCATTTTGGACCGATTTCTGGCTAAAAGGGCCGGGGGTGCGATTTTGGTAATTTTGGACCGATTTCTGCCTAAAAGGGCCGGGGGTGCGATTTTGGTAATTTTGGACCGATTTCTGGCTAAAAGGGCCAGGGGTGCGATTTTGTTCAATTTGGACCGATTTAAGGATAAAACGGCTGGGGGTGCGATTTTGGTCATTTTGGACCAATTTCTGGCTAAAAGGGCCGTGGGTGCGATTTTGGTCAATTTGGACAGATTTAAGGATAAAAGGGCTGGGGGTGCGATTTTGGTCATTTTGGACCGATTTCTGCCTAAAAGGGCCGGGGGTTCGATTTTGGTCAATTTGGACCGATTTTAGGATAAAAGGGCTGGGGGTGCGATTTTGGTCATTTTGGACCGATTTCTGCCTAAAATGGCCGGGGGTGCGGTTTTGGTCATTTTGGACCGATTTCTGCCTAAAAGGGCCGGGGGTGCGATTTTGGTCATTTTGGACCAATTTCCGGCTAAAAGGGCCGGGGGTGCAATTTTGGTCATTTTGGACCGATTTCTGCCTAAAAGGGCCGGGGGTGCGATTTTGGTCATTTTGGACCGATTTCTGCCTAAAAGGGCCGGGGGTGCGATTTTGGTAATTTTGGACCGATTTCCAGCTAAAAGGGCTGGGGGTGCGTTTTTGGTCATTTTGGACCGATTTCTGGTTAAAAGTGCCGGAGGTGCGATTTTGGTCGTTTTGGACTGATTTCGGGGTAAAAGGTCCGGGGGTGCGATTTTGGTCATTTTGGACCGATTTATGCCTAAAAGGGCCGGGGGTGCGATTTTGGTCATTTTGGACCGATTTATGCCTAAAAGGGCCGGGGGTGCGATTTTGGACATTTTACACCGATTTCCGTCTAAAAAAAGCCAGGTTGCGATTTTGGTCATTTTGGACCAATTTCCGGCTAAAAGGGCCGGGGGTGCGATTTTGGTCATTTTGGACCGATTTCCAGCTAAAAGGGCTGGGGGTGCGATTTTGGTCATTTTGGACCGATTTCCATCTAAAAGGGCGGGGGGTTCGATTTCGGTCGTTTTGGAACGATTTCGGTGTAAAAGGGCCGGGGTTGCGATTTTGGTCATTTTGGACCGATTTCTGTCTAAAAGGGCCGGGGGTGCGATTTTGGAAATTTTGGACCGATTTCTGGCTAAATGGGCCGGGGGTGCGATTTTTGTCATTTTGGACCGATTTCTGGCTAAAAGGGCCGGGGGTGCGATTTTGGTAATTTTGGACCGATTTCTGCCTAAAAGGGCCGGGGGTGCGATTTTGGTCATTTTGGACCGATTTCTGCCTAAAAGGGCCGGGGGTGCGATTTTGGTAATTTTGGACCGATTTCTGCCTAAAAGGGCTGGGGGTGCGATTTTTGTCATTTTGGACCGATTTTGGGCTAAAAGGGCCGGGGGTGCGATTTTGGTTATTTTGGACCGATTTCTGGTTAAAAGGGCTGGGGGTGCGATTTTGGTCATTTTAGACCGATTTTGGGCTAAAAGGGCCGGGGGTGCGATTTTGGTAATTTTGGACCGATTTCTGGCTAAATGGGCCGGGGGTGCGATTTTGGTCATTTTAGACCGATTTTGGGCTAAAAGGGCCGGGGGTGCGATTTTGGTCATTTTGGACCGATTTCTTATTAAAAGGGCTGGGGGTGCGATTTTGGACATTTTAGACCGATTTCCGTCTAAAAAAAGCCGGGTTGCGATTTTGGTCATTTTGGACCAATTTCGGGCTGAAAGAGGCCGTGGGTGCGATTTTGGACCGATTTCCAGCTAAAAGGGCCGGGGGTGCGATTTTGGTCATTTTGGACTGATTTCTGCCTAAAAGGGCCGGGCGTGCGATTTTGGTCATTTTTGACCAATTTCTGGCTAAAAGGGCTGGGGGTGCGATTTTTGTCATTTTGGATTGATTTTGGGCTAAAAGGGCCGGTGGTGCGATTTTGGTCATTTTAGACCGATTTTGGGCTAAAAGGGCCGGGGGTGCGATTTTGGTCATTTTGGACCGATTTCTGGCTAAATGGGCCGGGGTTGCGATTTTTGTCATTTTGGACCGATTTCTGGCTAAAAGGGCTGGGGATGCGATTTTTGTCATTTTGGACCGATTTTGGGCTAAAAGGGCCGGGGGTGCGATTTTGGTTATTTTGGACCGATTTCTGGTTAAAAGGGCCGGGGGTGCGATTTTGGTCATTTTAGACCGATTTTGGGCTAAAAGGGCCGGGGGTGCGATTTTGGTAATTTTGGACCGATTTCTGGCTAAATGGGCCGGGGGTGCGATTTTGGTCATTTTAGACCGATTTTGGGCTAAAAGGGCCGGGGGTGCGATTTTGGTAATTTTGGACCGATTTCTGCCTAAAAGGGCCGGGGGTGCGATTTTGGTCATTTTGGACCGATTTCTGCCTAAAAGGGCCGGGGGTGCGATTTTGGTAATTTTGGACCGATTTCTGCCTAAAAGGGCTGGGGGTGCGATTTTTGTCATTTTGGACCGATTTTGGGCTAAAAGGGCCGGGGGTGCGATTTTGGTTATTTTGGACCGATTTCTGGTTAAAAGGGCTGGGGGTGCGATTTTGGTCATTTTAGACCGATTTTGGGCTAAAAGGGCCGGGGGTGCGATTTTGGTAATTTTGGACCGATTTCTTATTAAAAGGGCTGGGGGTGCGATTTTGGACATTTTAGACCGATTTCCGTCTAAAAAAAGCCGGGTTGCGATTTTGGTCATTTTGGACCAATTTCGGGCTGAAAGAGGCCGTGGGTGCGATTTTGGACCGATTTCCAGCTAAAAGGGCCGGGGGTGCGATTTTGGTCATTTTGGACTGATTTCTGCCTAAAAGGGCCGGGGGTGCGATTTTGGTCATTTTTGACCAATTTCTGGCTAAAAGGGCTGGGGGTGCGATTTTTGTCATTTTGGATTGATTTTGGGCTAAAAGGGCCGGTGGTGCGATTTTGGTCATTTTAGACCGATTTTGGGCTAAAAGGGCCGGGGGTGCGATTTTGGTCATTTTGGACCGATTTCTGGCTAAATGGGCCGGGGGTGCGATTTTTGTCATTTTGGACCGATTTCTGGCTAAAAGGGCTGGGGATGCGATTTTTGTCATTTTGGACCGATTTTGGGCTAAAAGGGCCGGGGGTGCGATTTTGGTTATTTTGGACCGATTTCTGGTTAAAAGGGCCGGGGGTGCGATTTTGGTCATTTTAGACCGATTTTGGGCTAAAAGGGCCGGGGGTGCGATTTTGGTAATTTTGGACCGATTTCTGGCTAAATGGGCCGGGGGTGCGATTTTGGTCATTTTAGACCGATTTTGGGCTAAAAGGGCCGGGGGTGCGATTTTGGTAATTTTGGACCGATTTCTTATTAAAAGGGCTGGGGGTGCGATTTTGGACATTTTAGACCGATTTCCGTCTAAAAAAAGCCGGGTTGCGATTTTGGTCATTTTGGACCAATTTCGGGCTGAAAGAGGCCGTGGGTGCGATTTTGGACCGATTTCCAGCTAAAAGGGCCGGGGGTGCGATTTTGGTCATTTTGGACTGATTTCTGCCTAAAAGGGCCGGGGGTGCGATTTTGGTCATTTTTGACCAATTTCTGGCTAAAAGGGCTGGGGGTGCGATTTTTGTCATTTTGGATTGATTTTGGGCTAAAAGGGCCGGTGGTGCGATTTTGGTCATTTTAGACCGATTTTGGGCTAAAAGGGCCGGGGGTGCGATTTTGGTCATTTTGGACCGATTTCTGGCTAAATGGGCCGGGGTTGCGATTTTTGTCATTTTGGACCGATTTCTGGCTAAAAGGGCTGGGGATGCGATTTTTGTCATTTTGGACCGATTTTGGGCTAAAAGGGCCGGGGGTGCGATTTTGGTTATTTTGGACCGATTTCTGGTTAAAAGGGCCGGGGGTGCGATTTTGGTCATTTTAGACCGATTTTGGGCTAAAAGGGCCGGGGGTGCGATTTTGGTAATTTTGGACCGATTTCTGGCTAAATGGGCCGGGGGTGCGATTTTGGTCATTTTAGACCGATTTTGGGCTAAAAGGGCCGGGGGTGCGATTTTGGTAATTTTGGACCGATTTCTGCCTAAAAGGGCCGGGGGTGCGATTTTGGTCATTTTGGACCGATTTCTGCCTAAAAGGGCCGGGGGTGCGATTTTGGTAATTTTGGACCGATTTCTGCCTAAAAGGGCTGGGGGTGCGATTTTTGTCATTTTGGACCGATTTTGGGCTAAAAGGGCCGGGGGTGCGATTTTGGTTATTTTGGACCGATTTCTGGTTAAAAGGGCTGGGGGTGCGATTTTGGTCATTTTAGACCGATTTTGGGCTAAAAGGGCCGGGGGTGCGATTTTGGTAATTTTGGACCGATTTCTTATTAAAAGGGCTGGGGGTGCGATTTTGGACATTTTAGACCGATTTCCGTCTAAAAAAAGCCGGGTTGCGATTTTGGTCATTTTGGACCAATTTCGGGCTGAAAGAGGCCGTGGGTGCGATTTTGGACCGATTTCCAGCTAAAAGGGCCGGGGGTGCGATTTTGGTCATTTTGGACTGATTTCTGCCTAAAAGGGCCGGGGGTGCGATTTTGGTCATTTTTGACCAATTTCTGGCTAAAAGGGCTGGGGGTGCGATTTTTGTCATTTTGGATTGATTTTGGGCTAAAAGGGCCGGTGGTGCGATTTTGGTCATTTTAGACCGATTTTGGGCTAAAAGGGCCGGGGGTGCGATTTTGGTCATTTTGGACCGATTTCTGGCTAAATGGGCCGGGGGTGCGATTTTTGTCATTTTGGACCGATTTCTGGCTAAAAGGGCTGGGGATGCGATTTTTGTCATTTTGGACCGATTTTGGGCTAAAAGGGCCGGGGGTGCGATTTTGGTTATTTTGGACCGATTTCTGGTTAAAAGGGCCGGGGGTGCGATTTTGGTCATTTTAGACCGATTTTGGGCTAAAAGGGCCGGGGGTGCGATTTTGGTAATTTTGGACCGATTTCTGGCTAAATGGGCCGGGGGTGCGATTTTGGTCATTTTAGACCGATTTTGGGCTAAAAGGGCCGGGGGTGCGATTTTGGTAATTTTGGACCGATTTCTTATTAAAAGGGCTGGGGGTGCGATTTTGGACATTTTAGACCGATTTCCGTCTAAAAAAAGCCGGGTTGCGATTTTGGTCATTTTGGACCAATTTCGGGCTGAAAGAGGCCGTGGGTGCGATTTTGGACCGATTTCCAGCTAAAAGGGCCGGGGGTGCGATTTTGGTCATTTTGGACTGATTTCTGCCTAAAAGGGCCGGGGGTGCGATTTTGGTCATTTTTGACCAATTTCTGGCTAAAAGGGCTGGGGGTGCGATTTTGGTCATTTTAGACCGATTTTGGGCTAAAAGGGCCGGGGGTGCGATTTTGGTTATTTTGGACCGATTTCTGGTTAAAAGGGCCGGGGGTGCGATTTTGGTCATTTTAGACCGATTTTGGGCTAAAAGGGCCGGGGGTGCGATTTTGGTTATTTTGGACCGATTTCTGGTTAAAAGGGCTGGGGGTGCGATTTTGGTCATTTTGGACCGATTTCGGGGTAAAAGAGCCGTGGGTGCGATTTGTCATTTTGGACCAATTTCCGGCTAAAAGGGCCGGGGGTGCGATTTTGGTCATTTTTGACCGATTTCTGGCTAAAAGGGCCAGGGGTGCGATTTTGGTAATTTTGGACCGATTTCTGGCTAAAAGGGCCAGGGGTGCGATTTTGGTAATTTTGGACCGATTTCTGGCTAAATGGGCCGGGGGTGCAATTTTGGTCATTTTGGACCGATTTTGAGCTAAAAGGGCCGGGGGTGCGATTTTGGTCATTTTGGACCGATTTTGAGCTAAAAGGGCCGGGGGTGCGATTTTGGTCATTTTGGACCGATTTTGGGCTAAAAGGGCCGGGGGTGCGATTTTGGTTATTTTGGACCGATTTATGGTTAAAAGGGCCGGGGGTGCGATTTTGGTCATTTTAGACCGATTTTGGGCTAAAAGGGCCGGGGGTGCGATTTTCGTCATTTTGGACCTATTTCTGGCTAAATGGGCCGGAGGTGCGATTTTTGTCATTTTGGACCGATTTCTGGCTAAAAGGGCTGGGAGTGCGATTTTTGTCATTTTGGACCGATTTTGGGGTAAAAGGGCCGGGGGTGCGATTTTGGTTATTTTGGACCGATTTTGGGCTAAAAGGGCCGGGGGTGCGATTTTGGTTATTTTGGACCGATTTCTGGTTAAAAGGGCTGGGGGTGCGATTTTGTTCATTTTAGACCGATTTTGGGCTAAAAGGGCCGGGGGTGCGATTCTGGTTATTTTGGACCGATTTCTGGTTAAAAGGGCTGGGGGTGCGATTTTTGTCATTTTGGACCGATTTTGGGCTAAAAGGGCCGGGGGTGCGATTTTGGTTATTTTGGACCGATTTTGGGCTAAAAGGTCCGGTGGTGCGATTTTGGTCATTTCAGACCGATTTTGGGCTAAAAGGGCCGGGGGTGCGATTTTGGTCATTTTGGACCGATTTCTGGCTAAATGGGCCGGGGGTGCGATTTTTGTCATTTTGGACCGATTTCTGGCTAAAAGGGCCGGGGGTGCGATTTTTGTCATTTTGGACCGATTTTGGGCTAAAAGGGCCGGGGGTGCGATTTTGGTCATTTTGGACCGATTTCTGGCTAAATGGGCTGGGGGTGCGATTTTTGTCATTTTGGACCGATTTCTGGCTAAAAGGGCCGGGGGTGCGATTTTTGTCATTTTGGACCGATTTCTGGTTAAAAGGGCCGGGGGTGCGATTTTGGTCATTTTAGACCGATTTTGGGCTAAAAGGGCCGGGGCTGCGATTTTGGTCATTTTGGACCAATTTCTGTTTAAAAGGGCTGGGGGTGCGATTTTGGACATTTTAGACCGATTTCCGTCTAAAAAAAGCCGGGTTGCGATTTTGGTCATTTTGGACCAATTTCGGGCTGAAAGAGGCCGTGGGTGCGATTTTGGACCGATTTCCGGCTAAAAGGGCCGGGGGTGCGATTTTGGTCATTTTGGACCGATTTCTGGTTAAAAGTGCCGGGGGTGCGATTTTAGTAATTTTGGACCGATTTCCAGCTAAAAGGGCTGGGGGTGCGTTTTTGGTCATTTTGGACCGATTTCTGGCTAAAAGGGCCGGGGGTGCGATTTTGGTAATTTTGGACTGATTTTGGGGTAAAAGGGCCGGGGGTGCGATTTTGGTCATTTTGGACCGATTTTGGGCTAAAAGGGCCGGGGGTGCGATTTTGGTCATTTTGGACCGATTTCTGCCTAAAAGGGCCGGGGGTGCGATTTTGGTCATTTTGGACCGATTTCTGCCTAAAAGGGCCGGGGGTGCGATTTTGATCATTTTTGACCGATTTCTGGCTAAAAGGGCTGGGGGTGCGATTTTTGTCATTTTGGACCGATTTTGGGCTAAAAGGGCCGGGGGTGCGATTTTGGTCATTTTGGACCGATTTTGGGCTAAAAGGGCCGGGGGTGCGATTTTGGTCATTTTGGGCCGATTTCTGCCTAAAAGGGCTGGGGGTGCGATTTTGGTCATTTTGGACCGATTTCTGGTTAAAAGGGCCGGGGGTGCGATTTTGGTCATTTTGGACCGATTTTGGGCTAAAAGTGCCAGGGGTGCGATTTTGGTCATTTTGGACCGATTTCTGTTTAAAAGGGCTGGGGGTGCGATTTTGGACATTTTAGACCGATTTCCGTCTAAAAAAAGCCGGGTTGCGATTTTGGTCATTTTGGACCAATTTCGGGCTGAAAGAGGCCGTGGGTGCGATTTTGGACCGATTTCCGGCTAATATGGCCGGGGGTGTGTTTTTTGTCATTTTGGACCAATTTCCATCTAAAAGGGCGGGGGGTTCGATTTTGGTCGTTTTGGAACGATTTCGGGGTAAAAGAGCCGTGGGTGCGATTTGTCAGTTTGGACCAATTTCCGGCTAAAAGGCCGGGGGTGCGATTTTGGTCATTTTGGACCGATTTCAAGCTAAAAGGGCCAGGGGTGCGATTTTGGTAATTTTGGACTGATTTTGGGCTAAAAGGGCCGGGGGTGCGATTTTGGTAATTTTGGACTGATTTCGGGGTAAAAGGTCCGGGGGTGCGATTTTGGTCATTTTGGACCGATTTCTGCCTAAAAGGGCCGGGGGTGCGATTTTGGTCATTTTGGACCGATTTTCAGCTAAAAGGGCCGGGGGTGCGATTTTGGTCATTTTGGACCGATTTCTGCCTAAAAGGGCCGGGGGTGCGATTTTGGTCATTTTTGACCGATTTCTGGCTAAAAGGGCCGGGGGTGCGATTTTTGTCATTTTGGACCGATTTTGGGCTAAAAGGGCCGGGGGTGCGATTTTGGTCATTTTGGACCGATTTTGGGCTAAAAGGGCCGGGGGTGCGATTTTGGTCATTTTGGACCGATTTTGGGCTAAAAGGGCCGGGGGTGCGATTTTGGTCATTTTGGACCGATTTCTGCCTAAAAGGGCCGGGGGTGCGATTTTGGTCATTTTGGACCGATTTTGGGCTAAAAGTGCCGGGGGTGCGATTTTGGTCATTTTGGACCGATTTCTGTTTAAAAGGGCTGGGGGTGCGATTTTGGACATTTTAGACCGATTTCCGTCTAAAAAAAGCCCTGTTGCGATTTTGGTCATTTTGGACCAATTTCGGGCTGAAAGAGGCCGTGGATGCGATTTTGGACCGATTTCTGGTTAAAAGGGCCGGGGGTGCGATTTTTGTCATTTTAGACCGATTTTGGGCTAAAAGGGCCGGGGGTGCGTTTTTGGTTATTTTGGACCGATTTCTGGTTAAAAGGGCTGGGGGTGCGATTTTGGTAATTTTGGACTGATTTTGGGCTAAAAGGGCCGGGGGTGCGATTTTGGTCATTTTGGACCGATGCCTGCCTAAAAGGGCCGGGGTTGCGATTTTGGTAATTTTGGACTGATTTCTGCCTAAAAGGGCCGGGGGTGCGATTTTGGTCATTTTGGACCGATTTCTGGCTAAAAGGGCCGGGGGTGCGATTTTGGTCAATTTGGACCGATTTAAGGATAAAACGGCTGGGGGTGCGATTTTGGTCATTTTGGACCGATTTCTGCCTAAAAGGGCCGGGGGTGCGATTTTGGTCATTTTGGACCGATTTCTGCCTAAAAGGGCCGGGGGTGCGATTTTGGTCATTTTGGACCGATTTCTGGCTAAAAGGGCCGTGGGTGCGATTTTGGTCAATTTGGACCGATTTAAGGATAAAAGGGCTGGGGGTTCGATTTTGGTCATTTTGGACCGATTTCTGCCTAAAAGGGCCGGGGGTGCGATTTTGGTCATTTTGGACCAATTTCTGCCTAAAAGGGCCGGGGGTGCGATTTTGGTCATTTTGGACCGATTTCTGGCTAAAAGGGCCGGGGGTGCGATTTTGGTAATTTTGGACCGATTTCTGCCTAAAAGGGCTGGGGGTGCGATTTTGGTAATTTTGGACCGATTTCTGGCTAAAAGGGCCGGGGGTGCGATTTTGTTCAATTTGGACCGATTTAAGGATAAAACGGCTGGGGTTGCGATTTTGGTCATTTTGGACCAATTTCTGGCTAAAAGGGCCGTGGGTGCGATTTTGGTCAATTTGGACAGATTTAAGGATAAAAGGGCTGGGGGTGCGATTTTGGTCATTTTGGACCAATTTCTGCCTAAAAGGGCCGGGGGTGCGATTTTGGTCAATTTGGACCGATTTTAGGATAAAAGGGCTGGGGGTGCGATTTTGGTCATTTTGGACCGATTTCTGCCTAAAAGGGCCGGGGGTGCGATTTTGGTCATTTTGGACCGATTTCTGCCTAAAAGGGCCGGGGGTGCGATTTTGGTCATTTTGGACCAATTTCCGGCTAAAAGGGCCGGGGGTGCAATTTTGGTCATTTTGGACCGATTCCTGCCTAAAAGGGCCGGGTGTGCGATTTTGGTCATTTTGGACCGATTTCTGCCTAAAAGGGCCGGGGGTGCGATTTTGGTCATTTTGGACCGATTTCTGCCTAAAAGGGCCGGGGGTGCGATTTTGGTAATTTTGGACCGATTTCCAGCTAAAAGGGCCGGGGGTGCGTTTTTGGTCATTTTGGACTGATTTCTGGTTAAAAGTGCCGGAGGTGCGATTTTGGTCATTTTGGACCGATTTATGCCTAAAAGGGCCGGGGGTGCGATTTTGGACATTTTACACCGATTTCCGTCTAAAAAAAGCCAGGTTGCGATTTTGGTCATTTTGGACCAATTTCCGGCTAAAAGGGCCGGGGGTGCGATTTTGGTCATTTTGGACCGATTTCCAGCTAAAAGGGCTGGGGGTGCGATTTTGGTCATTTTGGACCGATTTCCATCTAAAAGGGCGGGGGGTTCGATTTTGGTCGTTTTGGAACGATTTCGGTGTAAAAGAGCCGGGGTTGCGATTTTGGTCATTTTGGACCGATTTCTGTCTAAAAGGGCCGGGGGTGCGATTTTGGTAATTTTGGACCGATTTCTGGCTAAATGGGCCGGGGGTGCGATTTTTGTCATTTTGGACCGATTTCTGGCTAAAAGGGCCGGGGGTGCGATTTTGGTAATTTTGGACCGATTTCTGCCTAAAAGGGCCGGGGGTGCGATTTTGGTCATTTTGGACCGATTTCTGCCTAAAAGGGCCGGGGGTGCGATTTTGGTAATTTTGGACCGATTTCTTATTAAAAGGGCTGGGGGTGCGATTTTGGACATTTTAGACCGATTTCCGTCTAAAAAAAGCCGGGTTGCGATTTTGGTCATTTTGGACCAATTTCGGGCTGAAAGAGGCCGTGGGTGCGATTTTGGACCGATTTCCAGCTAAAAGGGCCGGGGGTGCGATTTTGGTCATTTTGGACAGATTTCTGCCTAAAAGGGCCGGGGGTGCGATTTTGGTCATTTTTGACCAATTTCTGGCTAAAAGGGCTGGGGGTGCGATTTTTGTCATTTTGGATTGATTTTGGGCTAAAAGGGCCGGTGGTGCGATTTTGGTCATTTTAGACCGATTTTGGGCTAAAAGGGCCGGGGGTGCGATTTTGGTCATTTTGGACCGATTTCTGGCTAAATGGGCCGGGGGTGCGATTTTTGTCATTTTGGACCGATTTCTGGCTAAAAGGGCTGGGGGTGCGATTTTTGTCATTTTGGACCGATTTTGGGCTAAAAGGGCCGGGGGTGCGATTTTGGTTATTTTGGACCGATTTCTGGTTAAAAGGGCCGGGGGTGCGATTTTGGTCATTTTAGACCGATTTTGGGCTAAAAGGGCTGGGGGTGCGATTTTGGTTATTTTGGACCGATTTCTGGTTAAAAGGGCTGGGGGTGCGATTTTGGTCATTTTGGACCGATTTCGGGGTAAAAGAGCCGTGGGTGCGATTTGTCATTTTGGACCAATTTCCGGCTAAAAGGGCCGGGGGTGCGATTTTGGTCATTTTTGACCGATTTCTGGCTAAAAGGGCCAGGGGTGCGATTTTGGTAATTTTGGACCGATTTCTGGCTAAATGGGCCGGGGGTGCAATTTTGGTCATTTTGGACCGATTTTGAGCTAAAAGGGCCGGGGGTGCGATTTTGGTCATTTTGGACCGATTTTGAGCTAAAAGGGCCGGGGGTGCGATTTTGGTCATTTTGGACCGATTTTGAGCTAAAAGGGCCGGGGGTGCGATTTTGGTCATTTTGGACCGATTTTGGGCTAAAAGGGCCGGGGGTGCGATTTTGGTTATTTTGGACCGATTTATGGTTAAAAGGGCCGGGGGTGCGATTTTGGTTATTTTGGACCGATTTATGGTTAAAAGGGCCGGGGGTGCGATTTTGGTCATTTTAGACCGATTTTGGGCTAAAAGGGCCGGGGGTGCGATTTTGGTCATTTTGGACCTATTTCTGGCTAAATGGGCCGGGGGTGCGATTTTTGTCATTTTGGACCGATTTCTGGCTAAAAGGGCTGGGAGTGCGATTTTTGTCATTTTGGACCGATTTTGGGGTAAAAGGGCCGGGGGTGCGATTTTGGTTATTTTGGACCGATTTCTGGTTAAAAGGGCTGGGGGTGCGATTTTGTTCATTTTAGACCGATTTTGGGCTAAAAGGGCCGGGGGTGCGATTCTGGTTATTTTGGACCGATTTCTGGTTAAAAGGGCTGGGGGTGCGATTTTTGTCATTTTGGACCGATTTTGGGCTAAAAGGGCCGGGGGTGCGATTTTGGTCATTTTGGACCGATTTCTGGCTAAAAGGGCCGGGGTGCGATTTTGGTCATTTTGGACCGATTTCTGGCTAAAAGGGCCGGGGGTGCGATTTTGGTCATTTTGGACCGATTTCTGGCTAAAAGGGCCGGGGTGCGATTTTGGTCATTTTGGACCGATTTCTGGCTAAAAGGGCCGGGGGTGCGATTTTGGTCAATTTGGACCGATTTAAGGATAAAACGGCTGGGGGTGCGATTTTGGTCATTTTGGACCGATTTCTGCCTAAAAGGGCCGGGGGTGCGATTTTGGTCATTTTGGACCGATTTCTGGCTAAAAGCGCCGGGGGTGCGATTTTGGTCATTTTGGACCGATTTATGCCTAAAAGGGCCGGGGGTGCGATTTTGGTCATTTTGGACCGATTTCTGCCTAAAAGGGCTGGGGGTGCGATTTTTGTCATTTTGGACCGATTTTGGGCTAAAAGGGTCGGGGGTGCGATTTTGGTCATTTTGGACCGATTTCTGCCTAAAACGGCCGGGGGTGCGATTTTGGTCATTTTGGACCGATTTTGGGCTAAAAGGGCCGGGGGTGCGATTTTGGTTATTTTGGACCGATTTCTGTTTAAAAGGGCTGGGGGTGCGATTTCGGACATTTTGGACCGATTTCTGGCTAAAAGGGCTGGGGGTGCGATTTTTGTCATTTTGGACCGATTTTGGGCTAAAAGGGCCGGGGGTGCGATTTTGGTCATTTTAGACCGATTTTGGGCTAAAAGGGCCGGGGGTGCGATTTTGGTCATTTTGGACCCGATTTCTGTCTAAAAGGGCCGGGGGTGCGATTTTTGTAATTTTGGACCAATTTCCATCTAAAAGGGCGGGGGGTTCGATTTTGGTCGTTTTGGAACGATTTCTGGCTAAAAGGGCCGGGGGTGCGATTTTGGTAATTTTGGACCGATTTCTGGGTAATTGGGCCGGGGGTGCGATTTTGGTCATTTTGGACTGATTTCTGTCTAAAAGGACCGGGGGTGCGATTTTGGTCATTTTTGACCGATTTCTGGCTAAAAGGGCCGGGGGTGCGATTTTGGTTATTTTGGACTGATTTCTGGTTAAAAGGGCCGGGGGTGCGATTTTGGTCATTTTAGACCGATTTTGGGCTAAAAGGGCCGGGGGTGCGATTTTGGTTATTTTGGACCGATTTCTGGTTAAAAGGGCCGGGGGTGCGATTTTGGTCATTTTAGACCGATTTTGGGCTAAAAGGGCCGGGGGTGCGATTTTTGTCATTTTGGACCGATTTCCATCTAAAAGGGCAGGGGGTTCGATTTTGGTCGTTTTGGAACGATTTCGGGGTAAAAGAGCCGTGGGTGCGATTTGTCATTTTGGACCAATTTCCGGCTAAAAGGGCCGGGGGTGCGATTTTGGTCATTTTTGATCGATTTCTGGTTAAAAGGGCCGGGGGTGCGATTTTGGTCATTTTAGACCGATTTTGGGCTAAAAGGGCCGGGGGTGCGATTTTGGTCATTTTGGAACGATTTTGGGCTAAAAGGGCCGGGGGTGCGATTTTGGTTATTTTGGTCATTTTGGACCAATTTCTGGCTAAAAGGGCTTAGGGTGCGATTTTGGTTATTTTGGACCGATTTCTGGTTAAAAGGACTGGGGGGTGCGATTTTGGTAATTTTGGACCGATTTCCAGCTAAAAGGGCTGGGGGTGCGATTTTGGTCATTTTTGACCGATTTCTGGCTAAAAGGGCCGAGGGTGCGATTTTGGTCATTTTTGACCGATTTCTGGCTAAAAGGGCCGGGGGTGCGATTTTGGTAATTTTGGACCAATTTCAGGCTAAATGGGCCGGGGGTGCGATTTTGGTCATTTTGGACCGATTTCTGGCTAAAAGGGCCGGGGGTGCGATTTTGGTCATTTTGGACCGATTTCTGCCTAAAAGGGCCGGTGGTGCGATTTTGGTCATTTTGGACCGATTTCTGGCTAAAAGTGCCGGGGGTGCGATTTTGGTTATTTTGGACCGATTTTGAGCTAAAAGGGCCGGGGGTGCAATTTTGGTCATTTTGGACCGATTTCTGCCTAAAAGGGCTGGGGGTGCGATTTTTGTCATTTTGGACCGATTTTGGGCTAAAAGGGCCGGGGGTGCGATTTTGTTCATTTTGGACCGATTTCTGCCTAAAAGGGCCGGGGGTGCAATTTTGGTCATTTTGGACCGATTTCTGCCTAAAAGGGCTGGGGGTGCGATTTTTGTCATTTTGGACCGATTTTGGGCTAAAAGGGTCGGGGGTGCGATTTTGGTCATTTTGGACCGATGCCTGCCTAAAAGGGCCGGGGGTGCGATTTTGTTCATTTTGGACTGATTTCGGGGTAAAAGGTCCAGGGGTGTGAATTTGGTCATTTTGGACCGATTTCTGCCTAAAAGGGCCGGGAGTGCGATTTTGGTCATTTTTGACCGATTTCTGGCTAAAATGGCCGTGGTTGGGATTTTGGTCATTTTGGACCGATTTCTGGCTAAATGGGCCGGGGGTGCGATTTTGGTCATTTTGGACCGATTTCTGCTTAAAAGGGCCGGGGGTGCGATTTTGGTCATTTTGGACCGATTTCTGGCTAAAAGGGCCGGGGGTGCGATTTTGGTCAATTTGGACCGATTTAAGGATAAAAGGGCTGGGGGTGCGATTTTGGTCATTTTGGACCGATTTCTGCTTAAAAGGGCCGGGGGTGCGATTTTGGTCATTTTGGACCGATTTCTGGCTAAAAGGGCCGGGGGTGCGATTTTGGTCAATTTGGACCGATTTAAGGATAAAAGGGCTGGGGGTGCGATTTTGGTCATTTTGGACCCGATTTCTGTCTAAAAGGGCCGGGGGTGCGATTTTTGTAATTTTGGACCAATTTCCATCTAAAAGGGCGGGGGGTTCGATTTTGGTCGTTTTGGAACGATTTCTGGGTAATTGGGCCGTGGGTGCGATTTTGGTAATTTTGCACTGATTTCGGGGTAAAAGAGTCGGGGGTGCGATTTTGGTCATTTTTGACCGATTTCTGGCTAAAAGGGCCGGGGGTGCGATTTTGGTCATGTTGGACCGATTTCTGGCTAAAAGGGCCGGGGGTGCGATTTTGGTCATTTTGGACCGATTTCTGGCTAAAAGGGCCGGGGGTGCGATTTTGGTCATTTTGGACCAATTTTGAGCTAAAAGGGCCGGGGGTGCGATTTTGGTTATTTTGGACCGATTTCTGGTTAAAAGGGCCGGGGGTGCGATTTTGGTCATTTTAGACCAATTTTGGGCTAAAAGGGCCGGGGGTGCGATTTTGGTTATTTTGGACCGATTTCTGGTTAAAAGGGCCGGGGGTGCGATTTTGGTCATTTTAGACCGATTTTGGGCTAAAAGGGCCGGGGGTGCGATTTTTGTCATTTTGGACCGATTTCCATCTAAAAGGGCAGGGGGTTCGATTTTGGTCGTTTTGGAACGATTTCGGGGTAAAAGAGCCGTGGGTGCGATTTGTCATTTTGGACCAATTTCCGGCTAAAAGGGCCGGGGGTGCGATTTTGGTCATTTTTGACCGATTTAGAGCTAAAAGGGCCGGGGGTGCGATTTTGGTCATTTTGGACCGATTTCTGCATAAAAGGTCCGGGGGTGTGATTTTGGTAATTTTTGACCGATTTCTGGCTAAAAGGGCTGGGGGTGCGATTTTTGTCATTTTGGACCGATTTTGGGCTAAAAGGGCCGGGGTGCGATTTTGGTTATTTTGGACCGATTTCTGGTTAAAAGGGCCGGGGTTGCGATTTTGGTCATTTTGGACCGATTTCGGGGTAAAAGAGCCGTGTGTGCGATTTGTCATTTTGGACCAATTTCCGGCTTAAAGGGCCGGGGGTGCGATTTTGGTCATTTTTGATCGATTTCTGGTTAAAAGGGCCGGGGGTGCGATTTTGGTCATTTTAGACCGATTTTGGGCTAAAAGGGCCGGGGGTGCGATTTTGGTCATTTTGGAACGATTTTGGGCTAAAAGGGCCGGGGGTGCGATTTTGGTTATTTTGGACCGATTTCTGGTTAAAAGGGCCCGGGGTGCGATTTTGGTCATTTTAGACCGATTTCCATCTAAAAAAAGCCGGGTTGCGATTTTGGTCATTTTGGACCAATTTCGGGCTGAAAGAGGCCGTGGGTGCGATTTTGGACCGATTTCCGGCTAAAAGGGCCGGGGGTGCGATTTTGGTCATTTTGGACCGATTTCTGCCTAAAAGGGCCGGGGGTGCGATTTTGGTCATTTTGGACCAATTTCTGGCTAAAAGGGCTTAGGGTGCGATTTTGGTTATTTTGGACCGATTTCTGGTTAAAAGGACTGGGGGGTGCGATTTTGGTAATTTTGGACCGATTTCCAGCTAAAAGGGCTGGGGGTGCGATTTTGGTCATTTTTGACCGATTTCTGGCTAAAAGGGCCGGGGGTGCGATTTTGGTAATTTTGGACCAATTTCAGGCTAAATGGGCCGGGGGTGCGATTTTGGTCATTTTGGACTGATTTCTGGCTAAAAGGGCCGGGGGTGCGATTTTGGTCATTTTGGACCTATTTCTGGCTAAATGGGCCGGGGGTGCGATTTTTGTCATTTTAGACCGATTTCTGGCTAAAAGGGCTGGGAGTGCGATTTTTGTCATTTTGGACCGATTTTGGGGTAAAAGGGCCGGGGGTGCGATTTTGGTTATTTTGGACCGATTTCTGGTTAAAAGGGCTGGGGGTGCGATTTTGTTCATTTTAGACCGATTTTGGGCTAAAAGGGCCGGGGGTGCGATTCTGGTTATTTTGGACCGATTTCTGGTTAAAAGGGCTGGGGGTGCGATTTTTGTCATTTTGGACCGATTTTGGGCTAAAAGGGCCGGGGGTGCGATTTTGGTCATTTTGGACCGATTTCTGGCTAAAAGGGCCGGGGTGCGATTTTGGTCATTTTGGACCGATTTCTGGCTAAAAGGGCCGGGGGTGCGATTTTGGTCATTTTGGACCGATTTCTGCCTAAAAGGGCCGGGGGTGCGATTTTGGTAATTTTGGACCGATTTCTTATTAAAAGGGCTGGGGGTGCGATTTTGGACATTTTAGACCGATTTCCGTCTAAAAAAAGCCGGGTTGCGATTTTGGTCATTTTGGACCAATTTCGGGCTGAAAGAGGCCGTGGGTGCGATTTTGGACCGATTTCCAGCTAAAAGGGCCGGGGGTGCGATTTTGGTCATTTTGGACAGATTTCTGCCTAAAAGGGCCGGGGGTGCGATTTTGGTCATTTTTGACCAATTTCTGGCTAAAAGGGCTGGGGGTGCGATTTTTGTCATTTTGGATTGATTTTGGGCTAAAAGGGCCGGTGGTGCGATTTTGGTCATTTTAGACCGATTTTGGGCTAAAAGGGCCGGGGGTGCGATTTTGGTCATTTTGGACCGATTTCTGGCTAAATGGGCCGGGGGTGCGATTTTTGTCATTTTGGACCGATTTCTGGCTAAAAGGGCTGGGGGTGCGATTTTTGTCATTTTGGACCGATTTTGGGCTAAAAGGGCCGGGGGTGCGATTTTGGTTATTTTGGACCGATTTCTGGTTAAAAGGGCCGGGGGTGCGATTTTGGTCATTTTAGACCGATTTTGGGCTAAAAGGGCTGGGGGTGCGATTTTGGTTATTTTGGACCGATTTCTGGTTAAAAGGGCTGGGGGTGCGATTTTGGTCATTTTGGACCGATTTCGGGGTAAAAGAGCCGTGGGTGCGATTTGTCATTTTGGACCAATTTCCGGCTAAAAGGGCCGGGGGTGCGATTTTGGTCATTTTTGACCGATTTCTGGCTAAAAGGGCCAGGGGTGCGATTTTGGTAATTTTGGACCGATTTCTGGCTAAATGGGCCGGGGGTGCAATTTTGGTCATTTTGGACCGATTTTGAGCTAAAAGGGCCGGGGGTGCGATTTTGGTCATTTTGGACCGATTTTGAGCTAAAAGGGCCGGGGGTGCGATTTTGGTCATTTTGGACCGATTTTGAGCTAAAAGGGCCGGGGGTGCGATTTTGGTCATTTTGGACCGATTTTGGGCTAAAAGGGCCGGGGGTGCGATTTTGGTTATTTTGGACCGATTTATGGTTAAAAGGGCCGGGGGTGCGATTTTGGTTATTTTGGACCGATTTATGGTTAAAAGGGCCGGGGGTGCGATTTTGGTCATTTTAGACCGATTTTGGGCTAAAAGGGCCGGGGGTGCGATTTTGGTCATTTTGGACCTATTTCTGGCTAAATGGGCCGGGGGTGCGATTTTTGTCATTTTGGACCGATTTCTGGCTAAAAGGGCTGGGAGTGCGATTTTTGTCATTTTGGACCGATTTTGGGGTAAAAGGGCCGGGGGTGCGATTTTGGTTATTTTGGACCGATTTCTGGTTAAAAGGGCTGGGGGTGCGATTTTGTTCATTTTAGACCGATTTTGGGCTAAAAGGGCCGGGGGTGCGATTCTGGTTATTTTGGACCGATTTCTGGTTAAAAGGGCTGGGGGTGCGATTTTTGTCATTTTGGACCGATTTTGGGCTAAAAGGGCCGGGGGTGCGATTTTGGTCATTTTGGACCGATTTCTGGCTAAAAGGGCCGGGGTGCGATTTTGGTCATTTTGGACCGATTTCTGGCTAAAAGGGCCGGGGGTGCGATTTTGGTCATTTTGGACCGATTTCTGGCTAAAAGGGCCGGGGTGCGATTTTGGTCATTTTGGACCGATTTCTGGCTAAAAGGGCCGGGGGTGCGATTTTGGTCAATTTGGACCGATTTAAGGATAAAACGGCTGGGGGTGCGATTTTGGTCATTTTGGACCGATTTCTGCCTAAAAGGGCCGGGGGTGCGATTTTGGTCATTTTGGACCGATTTCTGGCTAAAAGCGCCGGGGGTGCGATTTTGGTCATTTTGGACCGATTTCTGCCTAAAAGGGCCGGGGGTGCAATTTTGGTCATTTTGGACCGATTTCTGCCTAAAAGGGCCGGGGTGCGATTTTGGTAATTTTGGACCGATTTCTGGTTAAAAGTGCCGGAGGTGCGATTTTGGTCATTTTGGACTGATTTCGGGGTAAAAGGTCCGGGGGTGGGATTTTGGTCATTTTGGACCGATTTATGCCTAAAAGGGCCGGGGGTGCGATTTTGGTCATTTTGGACCGATTTATGCCTAAAAGGGCCGGGGGTGCGATTTTGGTCATTTTGGACCGATTTCTGCCTAAAAGGGCTGGGGGTGCGATTTTTGTCATTTTGGACCGATTTTGGGCTAAAAGGGTCGGGGGTGCGATTTTGGTCATTTTGGACCGATTTCTGCCTAAAACGGCCGGGGGTGCGATTTTGGTCATTTTGGACCGATTTTGGGCTAAAAGGGCCGGGGGTGCGATTTTGGTTATTTTGGACCGATTTCTGTTTAAAAGGGCTGGGGGTGCGATTTCGGACATTTTGGACCGATTTCTGGCTAAAAGGGCTGGGGGTGCGATTTTTGTCATTTTGGACCGATTTTGGGCTAAAAGGGCCGGGGGTGCGATTTTGGTCATTTTAGACCGATTTTGGGCTAAAAGGGCCGGGGGTGCGATTTTGGTCATTTTGGACCCGATTTCTGTCTAAAAGGGCCGGGGGTGCGATTTTTGTAATTTTGGACCAATTTCCATCTAAAAGGGCGGGGGGTTCGATTTTGGTCGTTTTGGAACGATTTCTGGCTAAAAGGGCCGGGGGTGCGATTTTGGTAATTTTGGACCGATTTCTGGGTAATTGGGCCGGGGGTGCGATTTTGGTCATTTTGGACTGATTTCTGTCTAAAAGGACCGGGGGTGCGATTTTGGTCATTTTTGACCGATTTCTGGCTAAAAGGGCCGGGGGTGCGATTTTGGTTATTTTGGACTGATTTCTGGTTAAAAGGGCCGGGGGTGCGATTTTGGTCATTTTAGACCGATTTTGGGCTAAAAGGGCCGGGGGTGCGATTTTGGTTATTTTGGACCGATTTCTGGTTAAAAGGGCCGGGGGTGCGATTTTGGTCATTTTAGACCGATTTTGGGCTAAAAGGGCCGGGGGTGCGATTTTTGTCATTTTGGACCGATTTCCATCTAAAAGGGCAGGGGGTTCGATTTTGGTCGTTTTGGAACGATTTCGGGGTAAAAGAGCCGTGGGTGCGATTTGTCATTTTGGACCAATTTCCGGCTAAAAGGGCCGGGGGTGCGATTTTGGTCATTTTTGATCGATTTCTGGTTAAAAGGGCCGGGGGTGCGATTTTGGTCATTTTAGACCGATTTTGGGCTAAAAGGGCCGGGGGTGCGATTTTGGTCATTTTGGAACGATTTTGGGCTAAAAGGGCCGGGGGTGCGATTTTGGTTATTTTGGACCGATTTCTGGTTAAAAGGACTGGGGGGTGCGATTTTGGTAATTTTGGACCGATTTCCAGCTAAAAGGGCTGGGGGTGCGATTTTGGTCATTTTTGACCGATTTCTGGCTAAAAGGGCCGGGGGTGCGATTTTGGTAATTTTGGACCAATTTCAGGCTAAATGGGCCGGGGGTGCGATTTTGGTCATTTTGGACCGATTTCTGGCTAAAAGGGCCGGGGGTGCGATTTTGGTCATTTTGGACCGATTTCTGCCTAAAAGGGCCGGTGGTGCGATTTTGGTAATTTTGGACCGATTTCTGGCTAAAAGTGCCGGGGGTGCGATTTTGGTTATTTTGGACCGATTTTGAGCTAAAAGGGCCGGGGGTGCAATTTTGGTCATTTTGGACCGATTTCTGCCTAAAAGGGCTGGGGGTGCGATTTTTGTCATTTTGGACCGATTTTGGGCTAAAAGGGCCGGGGGTGCGATTTTGTTCATTTTGGACCGATTTCTGCCTAAAAGGGCCGGGGGTGCAATTTTGGTCATTTTGGACCGATTTCTGCCTAAAAGGGCTGGGGGTGCGATTTTTGTCATTTTGGACCGATTTTGGGCTAAAAGGGTCGGGGGTGCGATTTTGGTCATTTTGGACCGATGCCTGCCTAAAAGGGCCGGGGGTGCGATTTTGTTCATTTTGGACTGATTTCGGGGTAAAAGGTCCAGGGGTGTGAATTTGGTCATTTTGGACCGATTTCTGCCTAAAAGGGCCGGGAGTGCGATTTTGGTCATTTTTGACCGATTTCTGGCTAAAATGGCCGTGGTTGGGATTTTGGTCATTTTGGACCGATTTCTGGCTAAATGGGCCGGGGGTGCGATTTTGGTCATTTTGGACCGATTTCTGCTTAAAAGGGCCGGGGGTGCGATTTTGGTCATTTTGGACCGATTTCTGGCTAAAAGGGCCGGGGGTGCGATTTTGGTCAATTTGGACCGATTTAAGGATAAAAGGGCTGGGGGTGCGATTTTGGTCATTTTGGACCGATTTCTGCTTAAAAGGGCCGGGGGTGCGATTTTGGTCATTTTGGACCGATTTCTGGCTAAAAGGGCCGGGGGTGCGATTTTGGTCAATTTGGACCGATTTAAGGATAAAAGGGCTGGGGGTGCGATTTTGGTCATTTTGGACCCGATTTCTGTCTAAAAGGGCCGGGGGTGCGATTTTTGTAATTTTGGACCAATTTCCATCTAAAAGGGCGGGGGGTTCGATTTTGGTCGTTTTGGAACGATTTCTGGGTAATTGGGCCGTGGGTGCGATTTTGGTAATTTTGCACTGATTTCGGGGTAAAAGAGTCGGGGGTGCGATTTTGGTCATTTTTGACCGATTTCTGGCTAAAAGGGCCGGGGGTGCGATTTTGGTCATGTTGGACCGATTTCTGGCTAAAAGGGCCGGGGGTGCGATTTTGGTCATTTTGGACCGATTTCTGGCTAAAAGGGCCGGGGGTGCGATTTTGGTCATTTTGGACCAATTTTGAGCTAAAAGGGCCGGGGGTGCGATTTTGGTTATTTTGGACCGATTTCTGGTTAAAAGGGCCGGGGGTGCGATTTTGGTCATTTTAGACCAATTTTGGGCTAAAAGGGCCGGGGGTGCGATTTTGGTTATTTTGGACCGATTTCTGGTTAAAAGGGCCGGGGGTGCGATTTTGGTCATTTTAGACCGATTTTGGGCTAAAAGGGCCGGGGGTGCGATTTTTGTCATTTTGGACCGATTTCCATCTAAAAGGGCAGGGGGTTCGATTTTGGTCGTTTTGGAACGATTTCGGGGTAAAAGAGCCGTGGGTGCGATTTGTCATTTTGGACCAATTTCCGGCTAAAAGGGCCGGGGGTGCGATTTTGGTCATTTTTGACCGATTTAGAGCTAAAAGGGCCGGGGGTGCGATTTTGGTCATTTTGGACCGATTTCTGCATAAAAGGTCCGGGGGTGTGATTTTGGTAATTTTTGACCGATTTCTGGCTAAAAGGGCTGGGGGTGCGATTTTTGTCATTTTGGACCGATTTTGGGCTAAAAGGGCCGGGGTGCGATTTTGGTTATTTTGGACCGATTTCTGGTTAAAAGGGCCGGGGTTGCGATTTTGGTCATTTTGGACCGATTTCGGGGTAAAAGAGCCGTGTGTGCGATTTGTCATTTTGGACCAATTTCCGGCTTAAAGGGCCGGGGGTGCGATTTTGGTCATTTTTGATCGATTTCTGGTTAAAAGGGCCGGGGGTGCGATTTTGGTCATTTTAGACCGATTTTGGGCTAAAAGGGCCGGGGGTGCGATTTTGGTCATTTTGGAACGATTTTGGGCTAAAAGGGCCGGGGGTGCGATTTTGGTTATTTTGGACCGATTTCTGGTTAAAAGGGCCCGGGGTGCGATTTTGGTCATTTTAGACCGATTTCCATCTAAAAAAAGCCGGGTTGCGATTTTGGTCATTTTGGACCAATTTCGGGCTGAAAGAGGCCGTGGGTGCGATTTTGGACCGATTTCCGGCTAAAAGGGCCGGGGGTGCGATTTTGGTCATTTTGGACCGATTTCTGCCTAAAAGGGCCGGGGGTGCGATTTTGGTCATTTTGGACCAATTTCTGGCTAAAAGGGCTTAGGGTGCGATTTTGGTTATTTTGGACCGATTTCTGGTTAAAAGGACTGGGGGGTGCGATTTTGGTAATTTTGGACCGATTTCCAGCTAAAAGGGCTGGGGGTGCGATTTTGGTCATTTTTGACCGATTTCTGGCTAAAAGGGCCGGGGGTGCGATTTTGGTAATTTTGGACCAATTTCAGGCTAAATGGGCCGGGGGTGCGATTTTGGTCATTTTGGACCGATTTCTGGCTAAAAGGGCCGGGGGTGCGATTTTGGTCATTTTGGACCTATTTCTGGCTAAATGGGCCGGGGGTGCGATTTTTGTCATTTTGGACCGATTTCTGGCTAAAAGGGCTGGGAGTGCGATTTTTGTCATTTTGGACCGATTTTGGGGTAAAAGGGCCGGGGGTGCGATTTTGGTTATTTTGGACCGATTTCTGGTTAAAAGGGCTGGGGGTGCGATTTTGTTCATTTTAGACCGATTTTGGGCTAAAAGGGCCGGGGGTGCGATTCTGGTTATTTTGGACCGATTTCTGGTTAAAAGGGCTGGGGGTGCGATTTTTGTCATTTTGGACCGATTTTGGGCTAAAAGGGCCGGGGGTGCGATTTTGGTCATTTTGGACCGATTTCTGGCTAAAAGGGCCGGGGTGCGATTTTGGTCATTTTGGACCGATTTCTGGCTAAAAGGGCCGGGGGTGCGATTTTGGTCATTTTGGACCGATTTCTGCCTAAAAGGGCCGGGGGTGCGATTTTGGTAATTTTGGACCGATTTCTTATTAAAAGGGCTGGGGGTGCGATTTTGGACATTTTAGACCGATTTCCGTCTAAAAAAAGCCGGGTTGCGATTTTGGTCATTTTGGACCAATTTCGGGCTGAAAGAGGCCGTGGGTGCGATTTTGGACCGATTTCCAGCTAAAAGGGCCGGGGGTGCGATTTTGGTCATTTTGGACAGATTTCTGCCTAAAAGGGCCGGGGGTGCGATTTTGGTCATTTTTGACCAATTTCTGGCTAAAAGGGCTGGGGGTGCGATTTTTGTCATTTTGGATTGATTTTGGGCTAAAAGGGCCGGTGGTGCGATTTTGGTCATTTTAGACCGATTTTGGGCTAAAAGGGCCGGGGGTGCGATTTTGGTCATTTTGGACCGATTTCTGGCTAAATGGGCCGGGGGTGCGATTTTTGTCATTTTGGACCGATTTCTGGCTAAAAGGGCTGGGGGTGCGATTTTTGTCATTTTGGACCGATTTTGGGCTAAAAGGGCCGGGGGTGCGATTTTGGTTATTTTGGACCGATTTCTGGTTAAAAGGGCCGGGGGTGCGATTTTGGTCATTTTAGACCGATTTTGGGCTAAAAGGGCTGGGGGTGCGATTTTGGTTATTTTGGACCGATTTCTGGTTAAAAGGGCTGGGGGTGCGATTTTGGTCATTTTGGACCGATTTCGGGGTAAAAGAGCCGTGGGTGCGATTTGTCATTTTGGACCAATTTCCGGCTAAAAGGGCCGGGGGTGCGATTTTGGTCATTTTTGACCGATTTCTGGCTAAAAGGGCCAGGGGTGCGATTTTGGTAATTTTGGACCGATTTCTGGCTAAATGGGCCGGGGGTGCAATTTTGGTCATTTTGGACCGATTTTGAGCTAAAAGGGCCGGGGGTGCGATTTTGGTCATTTTGGACCGATTTTGAGCTAAAAGGGCCGGGGGTGCGATTTTGGTCATTTTGGACCGATTTTGAGCTAAAAGGGCCGGGGGTGCGATTTTGGTCATTTTGGACCGATTTTGGGCTAAAAGGGCCGGGGGTGCGATTTTGGTTATTTTGGACCGATTTATGGTTAAAAGGGCCGGGGGTGCGATTTTGGTTATTTTGGACCGATTTATGGTTAAAAGGGCCGGGGGTGCGATTTTGGTCATTTTAGACCGATTTTGGGCTAAAAGGGCCGGGGGTGCGATTTTGGTCATTTTGGACCTATTTCTGGCTAAATGGGCCGGGGGTGCGATTTTTGTCATTTTGGACCGATTTCTGGCTAAAAGGGCTGGGAGTGCGATTTTTGTCATTTTGGACCGATTTTGGGGTAAAAGGGCCGGGGGTGCGATTTTGGTTATTTTGGACCGATTTCTGGTTAAAAGGGCTGGGGGTGCGATTTTGTTCATTTTAGACCGATTTTGGGCTAAAAGGGCCGGGGGTGCGATTCTGGTTATTTTGGACCGATTTCTGGTTAAAAGGGCTGGGGGTGCGATTTTTGTCATTTTGGACCGATTTTGGGCTAAAAGGGCCGGGGGTGCGATTTTGGTCATTTTGGACCGATTTCTGGCTAAAAGGGCCGGGGTGCGATTTTGGTCATTTTGGACCGATTTCTGGCTAAAAGGGCCGGGGGTGCGATTTTGGTCATTTTGGACCGATTTCTGGCTAAAAGGGCCGGGGTGCGATTTTGGTCATTTTGGACCGATTTCTGGCTAAAAGGGCCGGGGGTGCGATTTTGGTCAATTTGGACCGATTTAAGGATAAAACGGCTGGGGGTGCGATTTTGGTCATTTTGGACCGATTTCTGCCTAAAAGGGCCGGGGGTGCGATTTTGGTCATTTTGGACCGATTTCTGGCTAAAAGCGCCGGGGGTGCGATTTTGGTCATTTTGGACCGATTTCTGCCTAAAAGGGCCGGGGGTGCAATTTTGGTCATTTTGGACCGATTTCTGCCTAAAAGGGCCGGGGTGCGATTTTGGTAATTTTGGACCGATTTCTGGTTAAAAGTGCCGGAGGTGCGATTTTGGTCATTTTGGACTGATTTCGGGGTAAAAGGTCCGGGGGTGGGATTTTGGTCATTTTGGACCGATTTATGCCTAAAAGGGCCGGGGGTGCGATTTTGGTCATTTTGGACCGATTTATGCCTAAAAGGGCCGGGGGTGCGATTTTGGTCATTTTGGACCGATTTCTGCCTAAAAGGGCTGGGGGTGCGATTTTTGTCATTTTGGACCGATTTTGGGCTAAAAGGGTCGGGGGGTGCGATTTTGGTCATTTTGGACCGATTTCTGCCTAAAACGGCCGGGGGTGCGATTTTGGTCATTTTGGACCGATTTTGGGCTAAAAGGGCCGGGGGTGCGATTTTGGTTATTTTGGACCGATTTCTGTTTAAAAGGGCTGGGGGTGCGATTTCGGACATTTTGGACCGATTTCTGGCTAAAAGGGCTGGGGGTGCGATTTTTGTCATTTTGGACCGATTTTGGGCTAAAAGGGCCGGGGGGTGCGATTTTGGTCATTTTAGACCGATTTTGGGCTAAAAGGGCCGGGGGTGCGATTTTGGTCATTTTGGACCCGATTTCTGTCTAAAAGGGCCGGGGGTGCGATTTTTGTAATTTTGGACCAATTTCCATCTAAAAGGGCGGGGGGTTCGATTTTGGTCGTTTTGGAACGATTTCTGGCTAAAAGGGCCGGGGGTGCGATTTGGTAATTTTGGACCGATTTCTGGGTAATTGGGCCGGGGGTGCGATTTTGGTCATTTTGGACTGATTTCTGTCTAAAAGGACCGGGGGTGCGATTTTGGTCATTTTTGACCGATTTCTGGCTAAAAGGGCCGGGGGTGCGATTTTGGTTATTTTGGACTGATTTCTGGTTAAAAGGGCCGGGGGTGCGATTTTGGTCATTTTAGACCGATTTTGGGCTAAAAGGGCCGGGGGTGCGATTTTGGTTATTTTGGACCGATTTCTGGTTAAAAGGGCCGGGGGTGCGATTTTGGTCATTTTAGACCGATTTTGGGCTAAAAGGGCCGGGGGTGCGATTTTTGTCATTTTGGACCGATTTCCATCTAAAAGGGCAGGGGGTTCGATTTTGGTCGTTTTGGAACGATTTCGGGGTAAAAGAGCCGTGGGTGCGATTTGTCATTTTGGACCAATTTCCGGCTAAAAGGGCCGGGGGTGCGATTTTGGTCATTTTTGATCGATTTCTGGTTAAAAGGGCCGGGGGTGCGATTTTGGTCATTTTAGACCGATTTTGGGCTAAAAGGGCCGGGGGTGCGATTTTGGTCATTTTGGAACGATTTTGGGCTAAAAGGGCCGGGGGTGCGATTTTGGTTATTTTGGACCGATTTCTGGTTAAAAGGACTGGGGGGTGCGATTTTGGTAATTTTGGACCGATTTCCAGCTAAAAGGGCTGGGGGTGCGATTTTGGTCATTTTTGACCGATTTCTGGCTAAAAGGGCCGGGGGGTGCGATTTTGGTAATTTTGGACCAATTTCAGGCTAAATGGGCCGGGGGTGCGATTTTGGTCATTTTGGACCGATTTCTGGCTAAAAGGGCCGGGGGGTGCGATTTTGGTCATTTTGGACCGATTTCTGCCTAAAAGGGCCGGTGGTGCGATTTTGGTAATTTTGGACCGATTTCTGGCTAAAAGTGCCGGGGGTGCGATTTTGGTTATTTTGGACCGATTTTGAGCTAAAAGGGCCGGGGGTGCAATTTTGGTCATTTTGGACCGATTTCTGCCTAAAAGGGCTGGGGGTGCGATTTTTGTCATTTTGGACCGATTTTGGGCTAAAAGGGCCGGGGGTGCGATTTTGTTCATTTTGGACCGATTTCTGCCTAAAAGGGCCGGGGGTGCAATTTTGGTCATTTTGGACCGATTTCTGCCTAAAAGGGCTGGGGGTGCGATTTTTGTCATTTTGGACCGATTTTGGGCTAAAAGGGTCGGGGGGTGCGATTTTGGTCATTTTGGACCGATGCCTGCCTAAAAGGGCCGGGGGTGCGATTTTGTTCATTTTGGACTGATTTCGGGGTAAAAGGTCCAGGGGTGTGAATTTGGTCATTTTGGACCGATTTCTGCCTAAAAGGGCCGGGAGTGCGATTTTGGTCATTTTTGACCGATTTCTGGCTAAAATGGCCGTGGTTGGGATTTTGGTCATTTTGGACCGATTTCTGGCTAAATGGGCCGGGGGTGCGATTTTGGTCATTTTGGACCGATTTCTGCTTAAAAGGGCCGGGGGTGCGATTTTGGTCATTTTGGACCGATTTCTGGCTAAAAGGGCCGGGGGTGCGATTTTGGTCAATTTGACCGATTTAAGGATAAAAGGGCTGGGGGTGCGATTTTGGTCATTTTGGACCGATTTCTGCTTAAAAGGGCCGGGGGTGCGATTTTGGTCATTTTGGACCGATTTCTGGCTAAAAGGGCCGGGGGTGCGATTTTGGTCAATTTGGACCGATTTAAGGATAAAAGGGCTGGGGGTGCGATTTTGGTCATTTTGGACCCGATTTCTGTCTAAAAGGGCCGGGGGTGCGATTTTTGTAATTTTGGACCAATTTCCATCTAAAAGGGCGGGGGGTTCGATTTTGGTCGTTTTGGAACGATTTCTGGGTAATTGGGCCGTGGGTGCGATTTTGGTAATTTTGCACTGATTTCGGGGTAAAAGAGTCGGGGGTGCGATTTTGGTCATTTTTGACCGATTTCTGGCTAAAAGGGCCGGGGGTGCGATTTTGGTCATGTTGGACCGATTTCTGGCTAAAAGGGCCGGGGGTGCGATTTTGGTCATTTTGGACCGATTTCTGGCTAAAAGGGCCGGGGTGCGATTTTGGTCATTTTGGACCAATTTTGAGCTAAAAGGGCCGGGGGTGCGATTTTGGTTATTTT